>NC_090172.1:30245433-30407933 GCF_024679245.1 Pseudorasbora parva
AGAATTATCTGGCCAATCCAGGGGGAGATAACACATGGTAGGGATGGCAAAGCTGACTCTGCCAAGAGAAAGACACAGGCTCACTGTAGGGAGCTGTATTGTGGAAGAATACACATATGGGAGTCACAGCATCTTGGCCTGGCATCAGACGCTCCACCACGTCTGACTGCCGCGGGTTGCAGAGTAGTCCGATATGGTTAAGGCCAGTCTGAGGATCTCTACTGGAGAATATAGTAAGTGCACTTATCCGGTCCATGTGGAGGGGAAAAGCGCAGCAAAGCCAACACAAGAACGCCTGTTCTTCGGTGTACCCAACACCACTTCGGTGTACCCGACGCCAGCTCTACACGGAGGCTATAGAATCTAGCGAACATGTTAGGTGTCACCCAACCCATATATCTGCCAGCTAGGCACCATGAACCAGCACCAAGGAAGAGTCAACACTCCTAGTTGGATGGGCTCTCAACCCCAGCGGGCAAGGATGGCCTTGTGTTTGGAACATTAAAGCGATGGCATCAACTATCCAGTGGCCCTTCCTTTGCTTGGGGTCAGCCTTTCCCTTCTCAGGATCACATGAGAGTTAGTTGGCCCAAATTCTAGGCACAAATCGTTGACAGAAAATGCATACATGTCCCCTACCCTCTTGATGAAGGCCAATGCACTCAGGAGTATGGTCTTCCACAACAAACTTTTTAGCAGTGCCGTAAGCACCAGATATTAGTCTCAAGAGGGTACAGAGTGAGAGTGAGGTGGATTTAATCGCCCCCTTCAGAAACCTGACGACCAGATCATGTTTACCTTAAAACTAATCAACTGCATGAGGTGATAGTGGCAACATACACTAGCAGGTGAAGAGAGACAGCCTTCACTCCAACCCATCCTGCAAGAGGGAGAGAACAGAACTTATCAAACTCCTTTGGGGGTCTTCCTGATGGAAATCTCATCTTTATAGAGGCATTCTGTAGAGCCAAAATTATGTGTCTACCACAGATTGGAGTAGATCACCTACAGGACCTCCACCAGACATGGAGTTTCTAGAGAAGAAGAAGAAGAAAAGAAGGTGGTCTTTGAGAAAGCAGGACCTTCCTCAGAGGAATTGGCCAGGGAGGGGATGTTGTTAGGAGCATGAGTTGCAATTTAAATGTCCCTACTAAGCAAGCCATAGGTAACAGTGGCAAGGAACAAAACTCTATTGGAGAAAAAATGCCTTGGGAGAGCCCAGGTTATGTTGGGAAACAGGTCTCCTCTGGCAATTAACAAACCCAGGTCATTAAGCCAATAGCAAGACCTGCTTCTCGTCTTCCCTGACTTTGTCTGTTCGAGAAGACTCACTGGGGAAAACGGTGAAGAAAAAAAGGGTTAATTCCCCTTGTTCAGGGAATAAAACAGCTTGCAATGCAATGTGTTTGATGCAGCAAACAGGTCGACCTGTGTGGTCAGCTGGCCAATCAGCTAGCCACCTGGGGGTGGAGTCTCCATTCTCCCAAAAGTACTGGGAGTTCGTCAGCTGCAAGATTGAGCAGGCCTGGAATGTGAGTGGCGTGACACAACCTCAGATGCTTCTAGCGTCGAGCAGACTGAGAGGCGGCCCACGAGAGACTCTAATATCATGTCGGGCATGCTCTTGTTTGCCTCAGCCTGCTTCTGAACTGCGGAGAACTACTGGACTTTTTAACAGTGTCACAGAAAAGGCCACCTTGAGAGCTGGGAGCATTAATAAAGCGTTCTTTGAAGACTTCTTGCAGCTGTGCATGGTTCACCAGGGGGTGCTTCTGGACCACCATATTGGTGCCAACATCACACTGCCCAGTCTGAAAAAAAGCACGGGATGGGGAAAAGAGATTAGAGATTATGAGTCACATTGCACTCCCATACACCAGCCACGAAACGCAGCTTTTAGACCGCACAGCATCCTGGAAAAGCATGGCTATCAAATCTGAATCTGATTCAGCATGAGCACCCACCATTGCAATGAGTCTCAATTTAATTTCCAGAGAATAACAGCCCTCTCTCTGATGCAGCAATCGACACCTGATCCTCCGCTGGAGCCCCAAATGAAATGCTAGGTCCCCAGTGAGAAGGACCAGCAATCCCACCCACTAGCTGACAGCCATGCGAGACGGTGAATGTGGCCATCAAACTAACTTGGTGGCAGACAGCACGCTGAACGCTCAAGCCCTTATGAAAAAGACGAGATGAACAACGCACCAATGTGGTCATGTTCTCATTAGCAAACATGAACCACCCATGAACACAGTTTCAGCATGCTTTAAAAAGATGCAGTGTCACACTTGTGTTACTCCGTTAGGGAAAAAAGCTTTCTTTGCTTAGTGCTGACGCACCCGGGGATGACCGCCGTGCACAGATAGGCAATCCTCTCTTCAACAAAACTTCTCACAACTGAACAAACTGCAGACTCGTTGAAGACGCCCCCTCAAATGCTGTGAAGAAGGCAGTTGTTAAGAGTACACAACGGCTCGGCTCTGAAGTGAAGAACAATGTATTCTGCATCTGGTTCCGTATTTATACCCGAGCTGCGGGCGGAGCACGGGATGCAAATCTTGCATTCCAGTGTGCATTGGCTCATTCTGTAGACACTCAAAACTGATAGGGCTCCCAGAAGTGATCCCAATTCATCTGGAATGTCCGACATACGTCGAAAGCGACAGATTAAAAGGAGATGTGTGTCAGTGTCATGAGACCGATTTCCAGGGAACATATATATCCTGATAAAAGCATTAGCCAAATTAAAAAATGTTATGATACAAATTATGGTTAATTTCAGTGCAGAGGTTCAACCCAACTGTGCAGTTATGTGTTTGATCAGGACTGCATCAGGATCACGTGAATGCCCCCACAATTTGCATGACGCACTGAGGAAAATGCCATTGCTGATTTGGTGTGAGTCTGTCAAGCCAGCAATCCAATCTCCTGAATGGAGCTTAGCCAAAACAGTCCAAATTCTCAAATCACCAAATTGCCAGATATTAAGTGACATTTTGCCTGAGACCTGGAGGGATTCGAATCTAGAAAAGACCCTGAGATCCCCAACAAATGGACCCTGATCTGGATAATCTCCTATGCTTCCCAAACAAATGGCTCCAAAGCTGCCCAAAAAGCCCTGTGCCTGTAGCTCCCATGAGTATGGATTTGGGCCTTACAAGCTGTTTTCATAGAGAGAGACACTGGAAGACAGCGAGGGCATACAATCTAATGGCAGATGCATTCTATCTGTGATTTTAATAGGTTTCCTATTGAGTTTGTATTTCTTCTGCAAACTTAGGCCCTGTATAAACCTTATTTTAGGATGTGTTTTGGTCAATCGCATAACAAGTAAAAGAAAACACAGCAAACCAAACCTAGGTTTTCAGCTGACAAAGTTTCAATCCCATAATGTTTATGCATTAGTAGGTGGAGAGTAGAAGGCCTCTTGTGGCTGTTCATATTCGACCTCATGGGCATCTATATTCAGGAAAGCAATCCAGTCGACTATATAGTATTTCTTTTCTGTGTAAAAGGGATATGACTTTAAATGTGCCTAGCTTCTCACCTTTTAATGCGCTTTTAGACTTTTTAAAGTGATTTTTGTGACCAAGCATGTAATTTATTGAGTTCTGCTGCAAAGAATGACATGAAAATATAAAATTTCATAGCACTGTCTTAAACACATTGTACCCAGCGAATAATTTTACACGTCTCTGTAATTTAGATGTATATCATTTTTTCCATACAGTGTATATGAGCAGCAAGCTACTGTATGATGGTGTTTTTATGTGTTACATATGTTTTGCAGGGAATCAAGGCAATTTTCAGGCAAGCCCACATTTACCCGGTGCCTCATTAAAGACTCTTGATTAGATCTCTATCTTCCTCTCTGAACAGGGCAACTTCAGCTCATCATTCTAAACTGTTTTCTTTGAGTCTTAATGTGTAATGTTTGTCACCATCAATAAGTAAACAGAAATCAGAGTTGAGTGGTGCTTCAGAAACAGCTAATTTATTATTTACATGCCTTTCTGAATTAAACATGCACTAAATGTTTTTTATCAGCTTCACAACATCCATACCTGCAGAACCCAGCTCAGCACATTAGCTTCATAAACTAACTAATAGCAAGCCAGCAGGCCAGTTGTTTAGTGATTTCTGCTTAATTGTTTTATTATTATTGACTGTAAAGACTTAATTACTTTTTTTTTTTTGAAAATTAGCTTTTTTAACCACTTAGTTACCTGATTTTAAGAACAAAATCTTTAACTTGATAAAATATGTCCTACATGAGTTTTATGCATTCAATTAAGCGCATATAATTAAATTTAAGATGTTTATTAAAAAGTTACGATTATTTGTTATGTATATCCCCCAGATACACCCTGCCCTGCTATTTTATTATCACAAATAATCCTTCCTCATTCTTTTCTGATTTAAATTCAGTGTCCTATCATCTTTACTTCATAATTGCTCTGTGGTGTGGGAGCTGTGGCTCATCAAAGTTTGTTTCATTGTTCCAGCAGGGACTAATCGTTTGAATATATTATTTTTCCACTCATACTTTTTGTTTGGACTGGTTGTTTGAACACATTCATACCATTAGTCCGGAATGGTCTATGGACTGAGCTAGGATCTTAAATGTGAATATCATGTATGTTGTTATATTGTTTGTCTTGTTTAATTAGAATAGTGTGATTAGCTTTATACCAAATAGCATTTGCCCTGTATTTTTTCAATGATGTTATTCAGAGATCAGACATAATAATGATGCCCATCAAGAGCCTGAAGAGACATACTTCAACCTGTCAGCTCAGCAATTTGTTCTTTATCAACCACAGATGGTAACAAAAGAAGGAAAAAAAACTCTCCCAAATGGCCTGTTATCAATTGCGCTGATTATCAATTAGATCAAGTGTACCCCAAGGGATCTGTGGGTCACTCGGATTAAGATGAAAGAATGAAAGAATAGGGATCATATCTATATATATAAAAAAAAAAAACAACAACAACAGCAACCTGTATTTCGGCTGATATGAGCTTGTCGCAGATTTATCAGCATAGGTTTATATGCCGTCAATATGTCACTGATATGAATGCCCGACCACATATCTCACAGCACATGCATTTTCACACAAAATTATGTCAAAATGCTGGTCTTGTCAAGCATCATTGTAAATATAGATGCTTATATCTTAAGTGAATGTAAACATGAAATTTGCCAGACACCACCAGCGTTTTTGGTAATTTTCACAAGTTCATGGCCCACAGAATATCTTGTTGTACGAATGTCTGAACATGCAATATGTCAAAAGAAAAGCAGAAACTCTGGTTTATTCTAGCTTAATTTATCAACACTTGGATGTGTGTAAGTTTCATGAAAAAAGTAACATTTTGAGAAAAAAGCTGACAAAAATTGTGACTAATTTACATACATATGGGATTCAGAGTGCTGATCAAAACACAGATGGACCCCCAAAACTTCACAGTCCTATTTGCCTCATATCCCATATGCAGTCCCATATGCATCTGCTTATATGAGTTTGCACGTTTCTGCTTCTTCTTCGCCTGTGTTTTCATCAGATTCAGTACTTGCTCAGGTGTGTAATAGCATCCCCTACTGTATAATAGTAAAAATACTGAAAGACAGAAAATCTCACCATGATGTGTGTGAGAGGATAATGCAGGAGCTGCACTATTTACAAAATAAATACACTATAATATAATATTGTTCATAATAGTGTGAAAACAAACAAGAAATAAACATAGACTTAGCTCCTTTACTGAACACCAATATTACATAACTGTATAGATTTTGCATTGTTTTTGGATAAAATAAACAAATTTCTCAGATAGCTAAATATCTGAGCAATTGGAGAATATAAAGCCTAAAAGAAGAGACTAAATTAAAGGGGGATTTTAAAAAGAATGCAACAAAATCATTTTTTCCAATGTTTTACTTCATTACGTGACAGCACCAAGTAGGCTCCTGATGCGATTTAGCTTCAAACCTGTGAATGCACAAAAAGCACCAAATAAAATCACAGATGCTAAATTTGCCTCCATCGCGGCGTGCTATGTGTCTATCACGTCGCAGGACCTCCAGATGAGCGTCAACACATCTTTACATTGATTAACATGAAAATCACTCACTCCAGACGCTAAACTCGCGTTTGGTGTGAATACAGCATCGGGTTTGGAAGGACATTATAGTGAGTAATTAATGACAGAATTTTCATTTTTCAAGTTCGAGTTAAGTTACTGCCGTAAAGGCCTTTTATGCTAAATGTACTTTTACATGGTGTTTGTGTCGGTAGTGTGTGTAAACAACCACCCTATAATGTTAATGCACATTGCACAGGCCCAGGCCATGACTGCTGACAGACTCTGTACAGAGATCTGTAAATGGTTTGCCATGTTTATCTCCTCGCCAGAGAATTTAACAGCAGCATTCAAGTAAGAAATGTATTCTTATTAAAGCTACTAAAGTTAATTTAGTTAAGTTATTTTTTGATCCATATTAAGCATGTTTACCTGTAGGTACTGTATATTAAGCTGCTTTCACTTTAATAAACAGATCTACATTTTTTTTTAATACCTGCTGTTTACATTTATAGACGTAGACATAACCTACCGTGTTTATATGTTTTTGGCATAATCATGTGTGTATTTGACAGTTTAAGTGCAATAACGTGTAAGATAAATTAGTTTAAAAGTAACAGGAAGTAACAGGATATATATATATATATATATATATATATATATATATATATATATATATATATATATATATATATATATATATATATATATATATATATATATATATTCGTGACAATACTTGGTGTGTATATACCCTTATTTATAGCACATAGCTGTGTTTGATCGAGCAGTTTTGAAATATTAGGCTAAACATATTTGACCAGAGCCTAAATGCACTTACATAGAGCACTCCAATGAAATTCCCACCATTTTTCTTCCTCTCCACCATGGTAGCTATCGATCTGAAAAAGCACCTCAGTATCTGTAAAATCAGCCTGGGAAAATCCCATTTTTCCTCAGCAAGGCTCCATTTCATATCTCAACAACCCCTCTCATTGATTGGCACGAGAAATTGTCTTTCTGAATGTCTTTGAAAAGCTGCAAGGCCCCTTTACAGACTCTCCTGTGTCATTTTCTGCATGCAGTGTAACCAAGTCAGTGATTCGTGTCACGCGCACTGACTACGTCGCTACCCAGGGCCAGAATTAAGCTAATAATCACAAATCGAACATGCATCTTGTTCGACAAGTGCATCTGTTGGCCAAAATTTCAGATAATGCTCTGTGCACATGGTTCAATGCACTGCATGTTCCTCTATCAGGTTTGTCGTGTACAGTTGTTTGTGTTTTTTGGTTCCATATGTTTGCCGTTAGTCACCACCTGCCCCCACAGAACTCTAAGGCTGGAGAGTGTATGGATATTCAGAGAGCCTGTCAAAACGGCATAACATTTAATGTAGGTGCCCTGAAAATGTTTTAATTAAATAAAAAGACTGCCATTGAGGTTCACTACCATCAAGGTTCAGTACAACCAGGTGCAATAGTTAGATGGTTTCTAAATATTGCACCTGGTTAGCGTGATAAAGCTGTCTGAGAAATCTGTCTGTACTGCAATTCTACAATTATAACTATACTCAACTTTGTTTTCAGTAATGTGACAGTAGTTAAGTTAAGCTTTCCTAATAGTGCAGCTTTCAAGTAACAAACTTTACTTTTTTGCTCAACAAGTGACAATAGTACACACATAAGATAAATATGGTTCTGTATTAGTATATACATGAAGACACTTTAACATATATAGAATTTACAACACACAAACGGTTCTTTATATTGAAAAAGGGTTATAAAAATTATTAATGTGGACATCAAAAAAAAAAAAAAAAAAAAAAGAACTGCTCAAAGGCTATTTGGGAAATTCAAAATATGTTTTCGACGGTATAGCTGCAGAAAACCCCTTTTGTAAACTTTATTCTGGAGAATGTATTTTTAAAGTCCAATAATAATTGTACACACAGCATTAGACCCAAGTTTAAGTCTGATTTGCTGTAGTGAACTGTTTGTTCATGTGGTCATGTAAAGCCAAGTTCAACATTTGTGCATTTATTCAGCAACGTTGCATTAAAGATAAACATCAAGTAATGCTAGAAAATATTTAGATTTAAAATAAATGCTGTTCTTTTGAACTTTCTATTACATTAATCAAATGTATCTTGAAAAAGTATCATGGTTTCCACAAAAATATTAAAACATAACATGATTTAACATTGATAATAATAAGAATCAAGCAGCAGGTCAGCATTTCTGAAGGACCATGTGACGCTGAAGACTGGAGTAATGACTGCTGAAAATTCAGCTTTGCCATCTCAGGAATAAAGTACATTTAAACAACGTTCTTATATAAGTTATTTTGATCTGTTCAAATTAACAAAAAATATCAGTTGCACTGTGTACTTGAAAATGCTATAGCATTACTAAAAATATAGCTTTTGATAACTGCAAGCAAAGAATTGAGACTCATACTGAGATTCCAAAGATGGTGTTGATGCATTCCTAGAAAATATTTGGATTTGTACTGATAGACTGATTGAGCTCTGTTTTTAATTCAGCTCGTACCCACTATGTCCCTCTGTCTTTGTTTTTCTCCAGGTGTGAGGACAAAAAAAAGAAAAAAAAAAGAGAAGAGAGACACTGTCATTATCAACTGTGTGCTGTGAACTGTAACAGCTCACGCAATGTGGCAGGTTGTTATTACTTTCAATAGGTCAATGACCTTTTTAGTTTAAGTATACCAGTTAACATCAACCGGTCATGCAGTTCCTGTCAGAGGTCACTTGCAATGGCATGACTTTCAGGAAATAACCCAAAGGCTATTACATTTAAGCTTTAATACCTTTATTAGAATAGTCTTATTTTAGGTTGCATTAATGAACACTGGGTGCCAGATATTTAATGTGACATTTGTGGTTAAGTGCTTTTAAAAAGGGTTGCTTTGATTGTGACATGTTGACAACATTTTCTTTTTAAAACATCGTCCATATAGGACCAATCAGCCTGCCCTTAATCAGCTTCTGCCCTAGTGCAGCTTTCTTACAAGAAGCCTGTACAAAATGCTAATTGTGGTTCTGGGAAAAATGCCAGCAAATGTTGTTTGTTACATGACTGTAATTTCGCAAAGCTGAAAAGCTATTATGTTTATCTTTCATATTTACTGATATACTGTAGCTGCTTATTTAAGATACTAGGATCAGGCAAGACATTTTTTCCTACAAACACAGCCTGCAAATATCGATGAAGAAATTCATATCCTACTGTAAAAACAGTAAATAAATCACCAGTGCAAAAAAAGAATGTATAAGGCAGCAGCTTTTTATACTAGTATATACTTTAATACTACTTTTTATACTAGTAAATGACTACATGCAGTTTGCAGTTTGCACAAAATAGCATATTGTTAGAATGTCAAATGGAGAGATTCTATTCAAACAAAATGTAACATGTAATATGTTGTTAGTAGGTGCTAAAAGGTCAAATATCTAAAAAAAATTGTCATTGCCAACAGGGTTGGCTATTTTTAAAAAAAAAGTTGTGTGAATAATACACAATAATAAGTAACAGTATTGGTCATACAAGTTTATTTTAACAACTGACACCAAATCATCTTTCATATATATATGAACATCACTGCACTAAACACATATTGGAAGAAGTATAAGCTCAATAGCTCTATTCAGCTTTATGGACAAAAAAGACAAACAAAAATGTATTACTTAATTGTAGTTTTATAGTATAACTGTGTTTTGGGGCATGTTGTCACATTTTCATTTTTCCATTCTTTCGGGGTAAATTAAGAATTTTTTTTTACACTGTATAATAAATAAAACAAAACCTCATAATTGTACTAGACATGTGCAATTAATGTGCGATAATGTGCTGATAAAGGCAAAAAGCGGTAGGTTGTGCCCCCACTTTTATTGGGTTAGGTACAAATCCTATAGCTGTGTTTGGCAGACAATAAATAAACACACATCAGGAATTAGCCTTTGAGTAACTGAAGTGCAGTAAACCGAGAGAGGCTGCAAATGAGGTCTGTTCCACAGATCAGTGTGATCTGCAGTATGCAAGCTCAGATTATTGCTGCCAGAGGCAAAACACCCAGCTTTGATACTCAAGCTGTTCATGTGAAAGGGTGAAACGCCCCATGAAACTCACTTTATGATATAAATTGCTCAGAGTGTGGGAACATTATTTTCTTTCAAATGTTTGTTTATTGTGCAATTTATTTTCCTATACACAAAATAGGTTTTACTTGCTGATTCCACAAAAAAATGTGCCAATACGCAATACTGAATGAAGGCAGATAGCTCGTTAGTCACATGTTAATTGCCTCTGCCAATCACAGGTTGGATCTATAGACATGCATAACTAATCAAATGATGCTACATGGGACATAACTGACATGTAGAACTAATTTAGGCTGGGCAATTGAGGAAATTACAAAAAATACATTATGTCTAACCAAATTTTGAGTATTGTTTCATTTGCAGCCGTAAAGTCCAAAAAGGGTAGCCTGACAAGCCAGACCCACATCAAGATGTTTGGTCTGGAAACTCACCATAGAAAGGGCTCAATCCGAGGGGCGGGATAAACGGTTGTCTTTCAAACTCCCTCTGCACGGCGTGCACGCAATTGGATAGCGCTACAACCAACCAGAGCTAGTTGAAAGATTAAACTTTCGCCACATCCGGTCGCCAAAACTCATAACATATCTTCTCTTCTTAAGAATGACTTCAGTGCCGTTCTTTGTTCTTTTCTCAAAGAAAAGCTTAACTCCAAGTCTTCCAGAGTCGCTGTCAAAGTTGATCCGAAAGACCGCCGTTCGACAGTTTCTGTGTTTGCTAGAAGCACGCAAACGCAACTCTGCCGTCATTATGTTAAGCCCCGCCCACCAACTCGTGATTGGCCCGACCAGAGTTGGGCGTTTCCGGCTCAGAACTGTATTGAGAGTTGCTAGACGACACTCGCGGTAGGATTAGATTTGCTGCCGCTAGGGTGCGTCTAGATTTCTAGGCTACAAAAAGGGCTGTGCAATTCCTGAGTAAGCATGTGGATTTGTTTCTTCAGTATTTAGAAGAAACAGCTGTGATCTCTCAGACCATTGAGGCGATCAGTCAATATTTATTTTCTCAATCATGGAGAGTGTAGAGAAGTCTAAAACAGGGATTACTGGCTGTTGTCCAATGTCAGTGTACCATCTTCTCTATTTCCAGAAGCCTATTTTGCTATCAGTTTTGTAATAATCTGCTGTAGTCTTTTAGGTATAGAAAATAAGATATAACAACAATAGTGCAAAGGCATTGGGATAGAATGAAAAAACAACAACAAAATTACAGAGGAACTGCTATATAATTTTCTTTCTATAGTGATCTTTTTGTGTGTGTGTGTGTGTGTGTGTGTGGGGGGGGGGGGGTCATAATTATTGTAGATTAAGGCATTTATAATAGATAATAGAACTATGTGTGAGACTGTCACAAGAGCTCTGGAACCATAAAAATAAATGAGAAAGGAACAGACACAGGAACAGGATAAAGAGAGGATATACAATACACAATGATTTGAAGATAAATAAAATTACCACAGTAGAGCAGACCTACATTTGGATTTAATTTTCATTACTACATTTAGCCATTTTTTAGCAAATGGAAGTTTTTGTTCAAGGAAGACAAGAATGGTCAAGACAAGTCAGGATGAACTGGTTATTAAATCATTGCACACTTTTAAAGTGTAATACAATTGTATAACATTCTACATTTTGTTCATCTCTATAATTACTTCCCTGGCCTTTGAGTTATGCATAGAGAGGGTTTCAACCACATGGAAAAAATAGAAATCCCATTTACAGCTCTCCTCTGCTTCCTATCCCTTTGTGTCTAGTTGGTTCTTATTAAGGGCATCTGACTTTCTGAGCTGTGAATGTCTAAATGAGAAAAAGCTAGCCTTCCATACCACAAAAGCCAGACAGCAGGAATTTTCTTTGGTTACCTGAGGCTTCTGTCTTGGCTGTGGCTACCTCCATGTGTTCATTTCACAGTGATGGTTTTCTGTTGGACAAAAACTGCGCTAACAGAGTTTCATAGTGTGACAGCTGTGTCTCAAGGTAGCAAAACACAGATTCAGAGCCAGTAGTAGTGTCCTTGCCCATAAACCATTCTACAATACTTACTGTGAAGTAAATTCATTCCATGGACAAATTCCAACAACCTGGGTTTTGTATTTAAGTAATCTAATTCAACAAGCAATAGTGCAGAAAATGACAGTTTACCAAACATTTTTAGATTGTTTGTTATAGTGTGTTCACTCCAAATGTCCAGTAAAGTTATTTTAGGTTTTTGTGTGGAAACAGTCATGTTGTGGCATGTTCTGTGTCTACACTCATTCATAGAATTGTAATTTGTTCCAATGTTTCAGGTAAGTTTAGAAATAAAATGATATTATTAAACATATTGATTCAGGGTTGACATCTCTGTCAGTGCGTGAAGCTTATTTATTTATCAATTGATAATTCTGCATTAATGAAAAATTCCCTGCTGGGAATATGGGCTTTCATTGAAACTTAGGTGCATACATTTTTTATTTTTTTTAAATAGGTGCTACCTAACTTGAGGAAACAAAAAAGGCTGTTGTCTTCCCTTTTGCCAAATGGGTTGAAAAACACCCATAATGCACTGGGCATATTGCTGTCCAAGGGCAGTCCCACCAGTTTATAGATACATTTGACCAGAGTCTGAATGTCTGGGAAGCCATTGAGTCTCAGCACCGCATACCAAATATGGGCCAGAACAACACCTCAATGCCAAACTGCCATTCCTCGAGGCTAGGCCAATATGAGCCAGTCGTTGATATAATTCAGTACATGGAAGCTCTCGAGTCAAAGAGGAACCAGAGTTGCATCCATGCACTTGGTGAAGGTGCCAGGGGAAAGAGCTAGGCTGAGAGGAACAACCCGATATTGGTACACTTCACTCCCAAAAACAGACCACAGGAACTTCTTGAGACATGGAAGGATGGATACATTGAAGTATGAATAATAAGATCTAATATTACAGACCCATCCTCGAACTGAATCTGACTCACGATGTCTGGAATTGTGAGCATCTTGAACCTGAATCTTCTCAGAGAATGATTCAAGTGCTTCAGAGCTATTATTGGACAGAAACCCTCATCCTTCTTGGGAACTATGAAGTACCAGATGCAGAACCCAGGCTCCCTGTCTCACACTCTATGGCCTCCTTACCAAGAGGAAGTTAACTTCCTGTTTTATTTCATGTGGAGCAGACCACCCTGTTAAATATTGGGGAAGAGTAACCAAACTGCAGTCTGTATCCCTGTATGTATTTCTACAGTCGCAGGGCCCATGCAGATATATTCGGAGGCTTAACCATGCCGCCAAGATAATCTGCTAAGGGAACCAGCCTCTCAAGGCTGGCCTCAGGTGTCAACCGAGCCTCGTTCATGACCCCCTAAAGTGGCTGACCTGCAGGGAGCAGTCGGGGATGATTTTAAAAGTGTGGACGCATTCACTGCCCAACCGCAAGTCTCTCTAGAGGTGGATGGAGCAGCATGCATTCGCTGGAAATCAATGTGGCCCGGACATCATGAACGGCAAGATCGCAACATCGACTTCCAAAAAGCTCCACGGAGGAGGCAAACTCGATCGCTCCTTCTCGGGAGAGGTTCTGGCCAGCAGGGGCCTCATCCAAGGGAGCAACTCGACAGGGCCACAACGACTTAGGGCGGACACTGCGAAATTGCTGGAAACCGATGTGTCCTATAGTGCACAAGGCAGTGAGAACAACATCGATTTCCAGAGGGCTCCATGGAGGAGCAAACCTCACAATAGACAAAAGCAGCCCCCTCAGGGAACTGCTCATGCATGTCATGCCCTATCTTAGATGAATATACACAAGTGAAACACATTTTGGATGATATGCTGATAATATCTGAATCCTCAAAGTCAGATGATATCCCATTTAATTCCTTAGAATTAAATGCCACCATAATCACCCATCAAGTGAACATGGTCTGAATGATAGGCTGAATAAAAATATCTAACTTCATAAAGTCCTCAGAATTATTGTACGCATCGTTATATCTCAATAAACACAGCCTGCACCCTCAGGAGCTGACTGCATGCCTGTGCCCACCCAGATTGACAGCTTGCCCACCCTGTCAGATCCAGAGAAATATATAGACATTTTATAAATAACACTATGTTCTGACGTGTAACAATTATTTAATAATTATTTTAAATGTGATTTATGTATCATGCATTACAAGTCTATTCTAATATTAATACAAATATGCTAATTCGTCCCTTCGATTACGTCACGCCAGTTGCCTAGTAATGTTATGGTTTTCTTTGCGGCAATGTCTGGATTCCATTTTAATCTTGCAGCGCCTCTTTTGTCATTAAAACATGGCTAAACTGCCATTTATGACACATTTAAAGCTACACTGTGTGTTTTTTACTTTATTCTTAGCTAAAAACACTCAAATATATGTGCTCATTAATGTATATTCAAGTAATAAAGTATTCTCTTAAGTTTATAATATGCCATTGAAAATACATACGGGTGAGGGGTTTGAATGCCGGTCGCCATATTGCCCCTCCATCTTGAAAGTACATTAGCCAAAGAGGGACATACCCATAAATTCAAGCTTAGCCTTTCACGTTTTAACACTCGCTGGCACCATGCCGAATGTGAAGAGAGGGATTGCCATGTTAATCTTAATCCACCATAGGAGTTAAAACGAAATCAGAATTGAGAGGAACAGAAACTATTATTCACTGGATGGTCATATACCTTTACACCGGGGGAAAATATCACACAGTGTAGCTTTAAGAAGGAAACGCGTTTTGACGAAGATGACAGGACGCCATAACACTTTTGTCGTTTGAAAGTGAACAGAATATGAATAGCCTACAGAATATGATGATATTATCAACATCTTCAGCCAACTCCTACCTGTTTTATATCCTGATCAGCTATACAAGGTAAGCTCTATGGGTAGTTTTCTAGTCTGGCTCGCCGTGGCATGGCATTGGCATGTACTATTTGTGAGCAAGTGGTTTCCTTTAATGTACATAAGCCACATTTGGCAATGGCAGGTTGTTATACAGGACTCAGACATTGTGATTTATTTTCATATACAGTAGTTATAAGGATTATATATCTAACGTTATCTCCTACTTTGTTTGTTTTTGTTTTCAATGCTTTCACATTGCAGCCGATCACACGGAGCTTAGTGTTACAGTATTTCGTTTTTGCGACACTGTAGTAGCACCTAGCGGAATTTAAAAAAATTCTGTGCGCCGCGTTCAAATATCACAAACACAGCTCGTACTACGGGAGCTTGAGAAGGGATCAACATGTAGAATAGACTATATTAAATGTCGATAGACAATAAAAGTCTACCCCCCCCCCCATTATTCCGGCGGCCCACCCACACTATTAGAGGCCCACCCATCATTAATTTTCTGCCTATGCCACTGGCTGACAAGTCCTTCTACGAGCCCACTGATCTACGCTACCACGCTGCCTCAACAGACACGGAACAGGCTTCTCAAAATACTCTTTTTGGATAAACAACACCAAATAGACAAACAATTCATACATAGAGTGAAAAGAGCGAAAAGCTATCTGTGCTATGTGCCGGCATCCCTTTGTAGCTTCCGTGTAGGATTGGACAGATTTTATTACTGTTTCAGACAGGCTCCCCACAGTGTTGTCACGACGCCGCAGTGCGATTTCCCTCGAAAGGGAACAATATTTTGAATTTGACTGCAGTGACCAAATTTTAACTACTAGCTGTCATTCCTACATACAGCACCTTTAATAATAATTTGCCAATTTGACTGTCTGTGGGTGAGGATACTAAAAGTATAATCTGTAGTTTTCCCAAAAGCCCTGAACCTGTCAAAAGTAAACCAGATGATTGCGTCACCAAGTGGACTTTTGCAGACAAATAAACATGAATTTCTCAGTCTAGGTAACACAGAGAAAATTGTTAATTTAAAATAACAATATTGTAACAACAAGCGGGTTAAAGGGATAGTTCACCAAAAAATAAAAAAAAATTAGTCCTTGAATTACTCAACCTTAAGTCATCCTCGGTGTAACATTCTGATTTTAGACAAATACAGAGTTATATTTAAAAAGTCCTGGCTCTTCCAAGCTTTATAATGACAGTGACTTGTTGGTATATTTTTGAAGTCCTATCCATCATATAACTGCTCCACACGCCTCAGGGGATGTTAATAAAGGCCTTCTGAAGTGAAGTGACTGGTTAAAAATACAGTATATAAATACATATTGTAAACTTTATAGACTAAAATTACTATAGCATGTGCATAAATTACTATAGTAAAATTACTTTAGTATAGTATAGCTATACTAAAATGACTATAGCTATACTATAGTATAGCTATAGCTTCCGGCGGTCAGTCGACTTAAAAGAGTAACCCCTGCCGCGATGTATAGGAGCATCGCAAGCTTTGACGCCTCTTGCGAAAAGGGCTGGAAACAAACTCAAGCCCCTCTTCTATTTTTTTTCTCGAAAATTCTCCACCATTTCTCTTTAAAAAATCTAATTCTAATTCATGACTGGATTTTCATTATGCTCTATCCTCTGTGCTTCTGCGTTTGTCAATGCATTTGTCAAGGGTCAAGGTTTACTCTTCACTCACTATAAGTCGTATCACTGACTGCTGGATGCTAGATATTTTATGACTGCCAGAAGCTAGTAATTAGTCTACAATTATTTTTCATACACAAACTTACCACTTTGCTTCAGAAGGCATTTATTCCCGGAGATATGTAAAGCAGTTATATGATGGACAGATGTACTTTTATGAACTTCAAAAACAAACCAACAAGTACAAATAAATCTGGGAAGAGCCAGGACTTTTTTTATTATAAAATATTACAACTTTAAAGTTGTAAGACCCTCCATAATTCCCCCAAAAATGTGGCTGACCGTGTCCCTATATTGGTTCTCATTTTAATGTTGTGTACTTGCTGTTTCACACCAGCAGTGTTGCCACAGTTACTTTGAAAAAGTAATCTGATTACTGATTACTGATTACTCCTTTAAAAAGTAACTTAGTTACTTTACAGATTACTTGATTTTAAAAGTAACTAAGTTAGATTACAAGTTACTTTATTAGTTACATTCAGGAGTTGCCGACAACACCCCTGCCGCCTCAAAATAGAAATGACAACCGTTTTTGGCAACACACTTTATTGCATTTATGCCAGAGCCTGACGGCCCCGACTTTTTTACGCCCCTTTTTTAGGCTTCTCCTTCGTTTTATATTTATTTTAATAATTAAAATGAACAATGAGATGTGCTGGTGGAAACAACATGAGACCATGATAGCTTGCGCCACTGTCGAGAAATGGCTCGCGCAGGGTTAAAGAGTCCGTTTCTTCAGTGCAGCTGCTAGAGTTATGGCCTTTTTACAACCGGTTCCTTCATTCGTTTTCTCTGAGCAGGTATCTATCGGATTGCTAAATGACCAGGAGTAACGTTAGGCCTAAATGCCTTCCGAGAGTCTTTCGAGACGTATTTAATTCTGATCACTCAAACAAACCGATTCAGAAGGTGCTTGAAAGCATTTCAAACTAAACCGGACAAATGTAAATATATCTGGTTGTTTAAACCACATGTGTAAATTTTACTCCTGGCAAATAATTAAGAAATAAATGTGTGAGAGCGTGTTATGGTGTAGTCAGATAGATATGACGGTGCTACTGCTACATCGCTGCAAATGAGTAAAGCAAGCCAACGCAAATGGCCGTTAATGAAACTTTAAAATAAGTCACACAAAACACAATCATCTTCAATATAAATGAATGAGACTAATGATCTTACCAGTGCTTAGGTCGCTCTCTCTCATATTGCGATCTTTGAATTTGAAATGGGCTGCTGAATAAAATGCTGGAATCTTTTGCTTTGATGTAAACTCCGTTAAATGAGCATAGGCTATACCGCGGGAATTGAAGATCGGATTTATATTAATTTAGCTGAAGTCTAAGGTAGGCTATAAGACAACCTGCATGTCCTTTTTTTTTTTTTTTAGATTGTGTAGCCCGTTTCGTTGTTTTGAGCGCCGTTGCGAGCAATAGGCTAATCTACCAGCCTGCCTCAGCTAGTAAAAAATGCCTTTGTGGTGGTATAATAACTAGCCTACTTTGTTTTTAATGTCAAAGTGGTTATATTTCGTTTCATTTCTTTATTGAGTTCATTTAGAAAAATGTTTAGAGCAATTTTTGTTTGTTAAATTAAAGTTTTAATTTTTTTATGTGACGACCCAGTGAGTTAACCGCATGTTTAATAGCCTAGTCTCTCAAACCAACTCTTGAATTGTCTTGCCTATATAAAGTTTAATTTAACAAACAAAAAATTGCTCTGAACATTGTTCTAAATTAGGATAAAAAAGAAACGAAACGAAAAATAACTACTTTGACATTAAAAACAAAACTGAACTATTTTAATGGCTGCAACAATGTAAAAAGTAAAATAAATAAATAAAAAACACGGGCTCCAGCCGGACTCGGGCTGAGAATTTTGATAAGCTGTTGGTTTTTACAAAGGAAAATGACTAAAATAGTAACTCACAGTGACTTGGATAAGTAACTTTAATCTGATTACTGGTTTGGAAATAGTAACGCGTTAGATTACTCGTTACTGGAAAAAAGTAGTCAGATTAGAGTAACGCGTTACTATGTAACGCGTTACTGGCATCACTGCACACCAGTGTACTGTCATGAATCGAATACAAATCAAGAAAATGATTCTTTCTCCTATTGAGCACTACACACTTTTATGCAGAGCTATTCTGATCACGTTAATTCTATTAGGATCTCTATTTGTCTGCTAAGTTTGCCAAATCTGAGTGGTTGTTCAAGTGTGAAGAAAGCCAATTAAACTAAAGTAACAAGTGTAAACACAGGTTCCTCTGCCCTCTGTGAGAAATGACTTACAATTGGAGTCAAAGAGTCAAAAATAACATAAAATAATAGCACTGTGGTGCTCTCAGGAACAGTTTACAGTAAATATGTCTTAGCCACAGACGTCATGCACATGGACCATTGGCTGAATGCCTTATGCATATTGCATACAAAATTGACAACACTCAGGAGTTGAGTCATCATCTAATTGGTTGAATTCTACAGATGCAGGGAGATTTGTGTGTGTCACGTTCATTAACAGTCTCCCTGGAAACAAAGATGACTTTAAGCCACCTTGTGGTAGAAGAAAGCCATCGTGTGTACAACTGTGAAAATGAGTGAACAACTAAACACTGGATTTTCAAAAGTATTCGGCATAGATATTTTACATGTTTTACACACTGTTTTACTGTTATTGTACATCAACGTTACATTTATCACACCTTTAAATTTGACATGAAACCAACATACTTTTGCTTTACCTGTTAGTCAGAGTGGTCTTTGGCCAAAGCTGATGGCGTTCAGACCTTTGCCATCAGTCTGAAGGTCTGGCTACATGATACTAGTTAATATGCAATGCTGTCCCATACTTTTGATTCAATGAAACAAATAAAGCCTTTGGCCATTACTTTTATTCACCATCTGGAGTGCTGATTAGAAAAACTGATGGACAGAGACCTGGACATTCCAACTTAATATTCCATATTCTGCAGCACCCAGAGGTTACCTTCTTACACTTTTCAAAACAACCTGACTCTTTTGATTTTCCAGTATTTCTCAATTTAATTTTGCCTAGAGTTTCTTTGCCTCAGAATCAGGCTGAAAAAGAATCAGTGAGAAAAGTACATATTGCTTCCAGTGTTCATTTTTACAGCAAATTTGTATTTAGTTTTAGTCATAGTTTGACTAAAATGCATTTATACTTAGTCATATTTAAGTAATCTGATTTGTTTTAATCAACTGAAATCTAATGGGGTCGTTATATCATCAATTCAGCATTTCTCTAAAAATGTCCAAATCATTTTACACTCCTGGGGAAAATATACCTGTTAATATGATTGATAAGTATACTGTTGTCTGAGGTCAACTTACGATTTTTGCATGGTTTTTCATTTAAAAACATCATAATGAATAATCAATAGACTGGTTTTGAGGCTCTCTCATGGAATGTTGCAAAATATCTTTATCAAGCAAACAAAATTATTTATCTCTCATTCAGCACACGATGATGTCAAGGTGTGGCACATTCTGAGATCTCTCGTTTGCCTGGTGTCAATAAAAGTTTTTCTTTGACTAACAAGGAAGTTTTAAGCTCTGAAACATACAGGATATTCTTATATTACATGATGTTTATCAAAAGTGGATTTTTCAATTCACGACGCCTTTAAGGTTTGAACATAAAACATAGAAACAAATGTAATTGCTGCGACATATATAAGTCAGAGTTAATCCACGGCTAGCTGTGCATTAAGTGATTTTAACAATTATAGGCTCTTCTAAGCAATTAAGATTAAATGACCGTAATTGACTCCTACAAAGCAGGATCTGAAAAATATTGAAACACATCTTTCTTAAGGTTTTCACTGTCCAAAATGGAAGTTAAGAGGAACTGTCAAAGCCAATGAAATATCTGAAGAGCAAGAAATATTTCCAATGGAACTTCTGGTAGACTGGCTGGCAATACAATACAAACCCCCGTATCACTGCAAATGGTACAGGAGTAATGGTGCATGGATTGCTTTGCTTTCACACACATTAACTTTATGGAAGGGTCATCAGGAACAAAACCCTGCTTGTAGTTGCAAGCAGGGTTTTGTTTCCGATGACCCTTCCTTATAAGCACATGGCAGTGACGCTATGTACATTCACATTACATGACATTAAAAGGAGAGATGTGATCTTTCCAAGCAACAGCAATTGCTGTACAAAAAGCTTGTTATTTATAGTTTTCGTGTGACGTCACACCATTATAGGAACGCACACCTGGAGTGCAAAACAAGGCTGCCTATTGTAATATCACTGTCTTACTACATTAAAACTTACTACAAACCTGGTAAAGATTACTTGCGGGCAATGGAGGGCAGCCTTGTTTTGCACTCCAGGTGTTCATAACTGTATCCTCCTGCCTATAACTGTACACTAACTATGCACATTAAATCAAACCTATTGTTTGGATCAATAAACATTTTTAACAAAATATATATATTTTTTTGTTAAGTATCTGAAAAAGTCATTTTTTTTTTTTTTAGTTTAGTGTTGCATGTTGAATGCTCTTGATTGTTCGTTTTTTTTCTTTTCTTTTCTTTCTTTTTTAAAAAAAAATAATGCCACCCCAGTGGTTCAGTATTGACATCTATATTATTAGCTGTGGTCCAACCTTCCGCTCCTTATTGGAAATGCTGGTGCCCCTCACCAGGAGATTAGCCACTCATCACTGAAATGAGTTAATTTTCTCAATAGGCTGTTCTTCACTTTTCATTAGTTTGGGGTGTGGACATATAATAATCAGAAAAAAAAAAGAAAGAAAAAATAATTTGTAAGGTGCAAACCGAGAACACATCCAAAAAAGACATTTGCAAAATTCCATTAAAAAAAAAAAAAAAAAACACACACTTTGTACTTCTGTCACACTATGTTCTGTTACATTATGGCCACTGGGGGTGTTAGAGGGTCAAAAAGACTATGAAAGTATTTTACAAATTGACATGTTTGACTTGTATCCACCTGCTTGGGAAGTGCTTTTAAAACCACAAATTGAAGGACTGAGGCTTGACTCTGTGAGGCTTTTTGTTAAAAGGGATAGTTCACTTTAAAATGAAAATTCTGTCATCCTTTATACTCATCCTCAAGTTGTTTCAAACCTGTATGAATAATATTATGAAGAATGACAGTAAACAAACCGTTAACTGGAGCCATTGACTTCCATAGTTTTTTTTTCCTACCATAGAAGTTGATGGCCAAAAAAAAAAAATACTATGGAAGTTGAATTGAGCACAATTGAACACAATTGAATTAAGTTGTGTCAAAATTAGATATGTTTAAGTAAAGTGAACATAATTTAAATGTGTCACTTTACTTAAACATATCTAATTTTTTACACAACTTAATTCAATTGTTTTCAATCAACCTAATATATTTAAAACTGAGGTTTACTTATAGGGGGGGGGGGGGGCACTCAGTTTCAGTCAATCTCATGTCAATCTTGAGTACCTATAGAGTAGTATTGCATCCTTCATATCTCCGAAAAGTCTTTAGTTTGATTATATTTATAAAAGAAATATAGTCTGTACCGAGTCTTTCCGGAAAAAAAACGAGCGGCTGGAGGCGTATTGAGTGGGCGGAGCTAAAGAATGACCAGCGCACACAAAGCAGTGACGCCCTCAAGCGTTGAGAAGAAAACGCTACCCTAAATAAACCATAGCTATCAATCAGATTCAACTAATACAGATATGATCCAGAATCAGATCCGGAGGCTGAAATAAATTGAACAGGAGAAACAGCAACAACAGCAGGACGTCCGTCTCTGTGGTATGTACTGTATTTAGTGGCATATCAACATTTGTATGTGTTTACCTGCAGTTTATGAGGACATGATTTGGTTTATGGACTATTGTATGCGACCAAACCCTAGCAGTAGCAAGCAAAACGGTTTTGCACGTCAGACTAGTGTAACGTTATACACTCTAAAAAATGCTGGGTTAAAAACAACCCAAGTTGGGTTGAAAATGCACTAACCCAACAATTGAGTTGTTTTAACCCAATGGTTGAGTTGTTTCTACCCAGCAATTGGGTTGTCTTAAGCAGCATTTAACCCAACCACTGGGTTAAAACAACTCAACCATTGGGTTAAAACAACTCAATTGTTGGGTTAGTGCATTTTCAACCCAACTTGGGTTGTTTTTAACCCAGCATTTTTTAGAGTGTACATAGAACAACAATGGAGTAACCGTTAGTGCATTTAAATGACGAAGCACGCTTTGTGAGAACGCTAGTGTGGCAAGCAGCGGGGCGAGGGACGGCGAGAGCAGGCCGGTGACGAGTGTTGATGAGTGCCAGCTGCATGACACACTGGTCTCGTCTCGCGCCCATGTGACTGAAGCATAAAAGGACGAGCAAAGGCAGCGGAAGACGAGAGAGGACCAGGCCTGGATTTAATGTTGAGTTTTGTTTACATTTTATTACGTGTGTGTGGGCAGTCGTCCGTGAGGGGCTGCCCACATTTTATTTTGTGTGTGGGCAGTCGTCCGTGAGGGGCGGCCCGCGGTTTTACTTTTGTTTTGTTTATTTATTTTGAATGAAAGTTTTTGAATGTTCGCCGGTTCCCGTCTCCTTCCTTCCCATCTACGAACTTCGTTACAGCTAGGTTTATGTTTGGGTGGTTTTACAATAAACAAACTGACACCTATATTGTCAGCTAAACAAATGTATTTAAACACACACCATAGATCGCATACTCCATTGATGAATTACCTAACGTCATAGGCGTAATTTGCGGGTGGGACGGGTGGGACATGTCCCCACCACTTTTTTAAAACATCTTGCTTCACGGATGAACCTCGCGGCTCATGCAGTCTTCACACAGACAGGCGATTTAATCAAATGCTTAACACCGTTGCAGAGACTTTCTATTTGTTCCGGTCAGATCACAAAACAAAATGCATAAAAACTCTCCCTGCTCTTGATGTACAACCACTGATGGTATGGGCAGTTTAGAAACAAGAACTTCTGACAAGTTTACCAGACTAGACCAGGGATTATAAGCAAAGTGTGCAAATCTATATGCCTTTATTCACGTGAAAAGCTATATTGTGACGCTATATTGTGTTTAGATGCAATAATTAAACGAGATCTATATCAATAAATTAACTATTTAATTGATTTCCGGACATCTTAATACAAATTCTGCAATTGTTATTGTATATATTTTACAACTGATATAGCATTGTATCTGCAATGCTACCCCACTTAATACGCCATATAGTGCATATCATATGCACGCCAAAGCTCATTTTGACGCATGAGCGCCACTGACTAACGTTATACATGATCGTGTTGTTTACTGATGTTTACTTACACGACGATAGCCAAGAACATAGATATTTGAAGCAGTTTTACTCACCGCCTGCTTCCAAAGCAGGACCGTGAACCTTTATCGCTGGGACCTCTCCGACAAAAACACACTTCTTTGGTAACTGTTGATTTCGTGAAGTCCTGACAGCAGTGACCGCGGAGATCCACTTTTGCGACACGATTGAAGCGTGATGTTCTGAAGCTTCCCGTCATTTCTGCGTTCAAATCGGTTCAAATGCAGCGCTGCCTTCCCGGAATGCTGTGCTGAAGCGTTGAAGTCGCTTGACATCACCTATAGGAATAAAGTGGAGCACGGCGCGACAGACATGTTGCACGGAGTTGATCTGCACCTGAGAGCAGTGTTTATGGGTGTGCATTTGCTCTCTTGCTCTTGTCACGCGCGCGAGCACCCTTCTGGGAGAAGAGCCCGTACAGCCCAAGGACCTTCCTCTCTATCGACGTCAAGCGGACCCATACTCGAAAAAAACTCTCCGAAACTTGTGAGAAACCGGAAGGAGTATTTTTGACACAGAAATACTCCATCAAACGTCCAACTTAGTTTTTGAAACTTTGTCTATGTTTAGGATGGGAATCCAAGTCTTTAACAGTGTAAAAAGCTCAGTAAGCATAAAACAGCCTTTCACCCCACCTTTAATTAATTTGTGTTAAAACGACATTAAATATTTGTGTTGACATAACTAACTGAGCAGTGGTTCTGTACTTCCCAGCATGCTTTGCAAGGGACTACATTATGAGAGTCAATTTAGGGATTAAAGTGTTATTTTATGTGTTTTTCTGAAAAGGGAAAGTGTTGTTCTGTAATGTTAGTGTTTAATGTTCAGTTATGTTGGACATTTAGAGTAGTTTCTGTAATGTTTTTGAATTCTGTGATTACCATTTTGCTAAATAGTGGTGCCTTGGCTTAGGCTGCGGTTACTTTTCTTAAATTTTCATTGTATACATTGTGTATGATGATGGAAGTTTGATATCTAAAAAATTATAAGTTATAAGTCTATAAATATAATGTAAAAGGTATTTGATAAAATTTAGTTGGACCAGCTCAATTACATTGTCCAATATTGAGTTGGACAAACTCAATTACATTTCATTGCATGAATTAGATTTTAATGCGTTGGGGCTACACATATTTATTGGATGGAAAACCTGCCCTTAATTAAATTGAGTTTGTCCAATTAGTTATTTTTTTGAGTGCAGTTTACTGTTTGGTTACAGACATTCTTCAAAAAATCTTCCCTTGTGTTCAGCTGAAGAAAGATTTTCATACAGGCTTGAAACAACTTGGGTGAGTAAAGGATGACAGAATTTTCATTTTAAAGTGATCTATCCCTTTAAGTTTGTTCTTGAAAGGCTTTAGAGGGGTTTTGGTCCCTCCAGTTGAAATTACAGTAGCCCTGAGAGTCTTCACTCTCTTTCTCTAGCCACAGCCCTCTTCACTTCTGATGTTAATAAAGTTTTAGTTTCTAAGGTCATTGTATAGGGAAATGTATCAAGACCCCCTGCTATTGCTTATGCGTAAGTATTTTGAAAGCAACATAAAATTACTCACACTTTGCAATAGCTGCTGGCAGGTTTCAACAAAAGTTTCTTTGTGAACTGTCCATTACACTGTGCCTAGTGAGGAGGATGTTTGACAATTGCATAATGTTTTAACGGTACAAACACCTCTTATATGGCAAAATAAGGGAAATTTGATTTATCATCTATCTATCATCTCTCTCTCTCTCTCTCTCTCTCTCTCTCTCTCTCTCTCTCTCTCTCTCTCTCTCTCTCTCTCTTTCTCTCTCTCTGGATGCTTCAAATGTCTAAAAGACTGTGATTGAAGGAATGGCCACATTTGTTTTTTTTTTTTAATTTTTTAGCAAAGGCTGTTTTGAATGCTGTTTAGTTTGCACTGCGTTGGCTCCTCAATCACACTGTACTGTAATTCACTTTCTCTCTGGGATTAATGTGACAGGCACACTGGAAATAAGGTCTACCATTTGTTCTAATGCTGTTTATGCACTATCTAGACAAACCTTAACTATCAGAGCCCAGTCTAAATTACATTTCTATATGCAGAGGAGGCTTTGTAAGGAATATTGATTGGTTGTGACTGCGTGCACCCTGATGATGTCTCTTCCATGCAAAAGCAGGACCCAGGCATCGAATCTGCCTTTGTATGTGTTCTGCAATGGACAAAGTGGCACCTCTGGGGTTATCTCAGATCTATAGTATTTCATTACGTATGAGTGGAGAAAGATCGATGCACAAACCTCTGTTGACTGCACTTGAAACTCATGTGACTTTATCTCATCATGTTTATGATGCCAGGTTTTAAGGGAGCAGGGAAATGTACAGCTTTGTACCTATGATGCAGAAGTTTGAGCAGGCTGAGATGTGATGGCTCTGATTGATTTGAGTCGTGGCTTCACTGTAAACTATAAAAAAGCAAATGGGGAAATGGGGAATATTTGATCCTCTTGTATCTCTTACCAATAGAAACCCATGTAGTTCTGTACGGGTATCAATGATGAATTAGAGTGAAGGCAAAAAAAAAAGAAAATTCAATTATTTCTTGCTTTATTCATTGTGAGATTCCAATTAACAAATTGACAGTTTCCCTATAGTTTAATTTGTGTCTACAAGAGGTGCTAGAGCAAATAAACTACCGGTAAATAATTATATCAAGGCTTAGCAGGGAGAAAAATACTGATGTTACTGTATGGCTTTTCTTTTGTCATGTCTGTGTTGTAAATAAAGAATAAAACAATATAAAATGATTTGTAAATAAACTTTTAAATACTACTAAACATAATTAGAGATTCTTTTCAGGTTTGAAAACCAATACATAGTATGTACAGTATTAAGGTGGTGCACATATTGGGTAAACATGCTGCCACTATCAGTGATTATTGTTTTAAATAATGTAATTGTTCATTAAAGAGATACTTCACCTCTTTTTCATATTAAACTATACTATTCCCTTAACTAAGACGAGTTGATACATACCTCTCTCGTCTTAGTGCGTGCAATTAATCGCTCTGACGCGCGGTGACATTCTGATAGCATTTAGCTTAACCCACTAAGGCCAGTTTATTCACTATGCGGAACCAAACAGAGATCAACTTAGAAGCGACCAAACACCTCCACGGTTTCTCTATTTAAATACAGTTACACGACTAGTTGAACGATCAAATATGGTGACATAAAATAAAATGTGACGCTTTTCTAAGCAGATTAAAAAGGAGAACTAATGTATGGCGGAATAGCACTTCTGAGAAAACACATTGTTCATTAAACACATTGTTCATGTATGGAGGATGTTTCACGGCTATCCCGGCTGAAACATCCTCCCTCACATCTCCCCCTCCCCCTCTCATTTCTGTCAATAGGGGGAGGGGGAGATGTGAGGGAGGATGTCTCAGCCGGGACTTTTTACTGCGCCGAGTCGAAGTACTCTCAGAAGTGCTATTCCATTTTATTTTATGTCATCTACTTGATCGTTCAACTAGTCATGTAACGGTATTTAAATAGGGAAAACTGTGGAGGTTTTTGGTCGCTTCTAACTTGATCTCTGTTTGGTACCATAGTGAATGAACTGGGCTTAGTGGGCTAAGCTAAATGCTATCAGAATGTCACTGCACGTCAGAGAGATTAAGTGCACACACTGAGATGAGAGAGGGATGCATCAACTCGTCTTAGTTAAGGGAATAACATAGTTTAATATGAAAAAGCGGTGAATCCCTTTAAGGCTAATATTTCCTTGGACATTGATGGCAATGCAATGTGTGCCTAAAATTATATATCCCTAAAATCTGTTAATATATACCATATATGTATTAGCAGGTCACAGCTGAATTGTGTGGACTGAGATCTAACAAGGAAAACAAGGACAAAGAGCTCCATGAAAAATCAGAGCCTTTAATTGATTGCTGTTGCCTTGACAACAGAATTTCATTCCATTCCAGGCAGAGTGAAGGTGCAATTCAGTCATACTATGTGCCATCTCTCATCCCCTTTCTGCATTGACCAAAGAGCCATATCTGCAATAGAAGAGTTTTGTGAATCTTCTAAAATGAAAAGAAAAAAAAAAAAGAAAAAAAAGGGATGAGTGCATTCAGTATTTCCAAAGGCTTTGGAAATGTTGTGTAGTCTGTGCTCATATGAGCTTGAAAGCAGTAAAACACCATTGTCATTTCAGAACAATGTATTCAGTCTCTCTCATTGGCAGTGACGTAATATTATGTTACAATGTTCAGGGTCAGCACAAGTTTTTTTTTTTTTTTTTTTTTTTTTAATTGAATTTTTTTAAACAGTATCTTATGCTCACCAAACCTACATTTATTTGATAAAATAAAAATAAAAAAATACAGTAAAAAAAGTAATGAGAAATATTTGTTACAATTCACTGAAAAAAAAAACACTTATTATAAAAGATATCTGTAAAATTATCCTTTTTTTTTTTTTAAGTAGGCCAGCAATATAATAGGCATAATACAATGTATTTACAGTCAGTCTGATGTCTAACAGCTGAGATAAATATTCAGACACATTATATAAAAACTGCACATTATAAAAACCCTAAATAATAGCCCAAGAAGATGGGGACTGAGCACGTAATTTCTCGTGAGCGCCACGCTGCTTTTTGAGATTTGACAGTACTAGTGTGTGCGGGCAGTGGCTTTCATTAGGTGTCATATCAGGGGAAAGCCACCCCGTCACACTTACTCCCTGGTTAGAGTGCACTAAAGAATTTTAAAGAAGTTTTAATAGATTCATTAAGCAATTTACCTGGCCCCCTCCTCCTTTTCATGACGTTACTGCTACCAGATTATTTCCAAACATTGTCAGTCAGTTTTACTTCAACTAGAGGTGTCCTCGACTAAGGATTTACACATTCGAATCAGAATTTTCGAATCTCTCTATGGTCGACCGATAGTCGAATCATCTATGTGTGTGTAAATCATAGACCGGAAAAAAATAAACGGTATAAACAGGTTGGGAAGGGAAGGACACTAGTCAGCAGGAGGCTAAGACTATTTTTATTTTACTTTACATACAGCACACAGCCACCACTTTTAATAAAGTGATCAAAACTAGGCTACACTACACATTTGTAAATTAACCGTTCTCTCATAACATTTAAAAAGCCGCGATCGAAACACAGAACATCACACAAATATATAAAATAACATTTTGACAAATTAACCTAAAAAAATACCTGCCTAGAGAGGAAAATAACACTTTGAGTGTGTTTATATGCACGTTCTTAAGCCGATTGTACCTAAAGAGGGTCGCACACCGGACTGAAGCTCAGCCCCGTATCTCACACCAGGCAGACGTGAACATTATATACGCACAAGCTCAATTTTGAATCGACTTCTGACAGAAGAGCTGCAGGATGAGTGTATCTTGTAGCACAAGGTGAAATCAGTATGTACTTTCACGATTTGAGGGAAATATACATTTAATCGCCGCGGACAGGCATCAAATGCCGCCGTCGGTGTATGTGTTCGAATTTTAAAGGCGTGGCGCATCCGCGCCACGTCTTTATAATACTAATATTGAGCACCCCATATTGCCAAAATGGTATGATCCTCGTTTCATAACACCCGCGAAGATTCGACCATGAGATCAGTGGTCGAATCCGGTCCTGCATATCGATGGATCAAATCTTTGACTATTAGGGGTCACCCCTAACTTCAACTGTAACTTTTTCTAACTTTCAATTGCTCTCAGAGTAGCCTCAACTCTGATTGGTTCTGTTCACTAATTAACCATCAGACAAACCATCATATATATTTCCTTTATCGAGGGAACTCGCACTGCGTCTGAACGCTGCGGGAACGACTTTGCGTGACCGTGTCATGAAGCACTCGTGAAATCAGTCCAATGGTGTGATGGGACGTCCTAGGCGGGTGACGTCATTGACCAGGAAACTATAAAGCACCCGTGATCCAAACAATGTCAGCTTCTGATGTCTTCACATGCGCTCTGTGTGAAACTGTCTTTGTCTATTTGTTGGTGTTTGTCCAAAAAAAGGAAAAAAAAAGAAGAAAGAAATGCATATAGACAGGAGATATAATGGCGAGCAGACAGCATTTTTGATCCTGTGTTCCTCCTTACCCTCGCTTCATTACGAGTGGGGATACACACGATTAATGTGTTGTTAATCAATGTTTGGAGTGCCGAATGCTGCACGGTCAGCTCTAGTAAAAACGAGCTGACAGTGTTCGTTCATAAAATTCCTGACGTGCAACATGCACTATCGAGAGTATCTGCTCCTGTTGGCTTCTTCTCGAGGGGAGAAAGTCAACAAAGATTCTTGACTCGATCTCGGATGTCGCGTTTGCCGAGGCAGCGTGTAGATCATGGGGTTGAGTATAGTGGCTCGGATCTCGCGTTTGCCGAGGCAGCGTGTAGATAATGGGGTTGAGACTAGTGGCTCGGATATATATATATATATATATATATATATATATATATATATATATATATATATATATATATATATATATATATATATATATATATATATATATATATATATATATATATATATATTATTATTATTTTATTATTATTATTTTCATATAGAAGGGAAATATATAGAATTGAACTGAAGGATTTAGTTATAATTTTCACCACCTTTCATCCCACTAGCGATGGCCCTGATGGTTGTCTGTCAGAACATCAATTAAACATTGTACCAACTAAACATAACATTTGTCAGACCCATTTTGGTGCTTTGGTTCTGTATTTTGTCTGTATTTTGCTATAAAACTATACTGCTGTAATTTCTATGCATTCTACTATTTCTATGCTACAGCTGGAGGGAAGTCTCTGGAATAATGGAGGCAGTTAGATCATGTACTCCTTGCTAGATGGTGTCTGAGGAGCTTGAAATAAGACCTGCAGTAGAGTGACAGGGAATCATTTGCGAGTCATTTTTTTCGGATTTTAACTTCATACAGCTCACTACATGGAGATAATTTATATATATATTTAACAACATTCCAATCATCCAATCAGATTTGAGAGACAGGTTTACAATTAATATCTCGATTAGGGTTATAACAAGGTTTAAGGGCTTCTAAATCATTTTTATTCACCTATCATTTCCCTCTGACTGATAAGTTATGGGTAGGACTAAGTTAAGGGGTAGGGATAGTTTTGGAACTATGTTTTGGATGGGAATGTTTTTCCAGGATCAACAGAATATGTCTTACTTGGCAAGATCATTGTGATCATATGGCAAAACTTTATGCTTAAATTATTTCCTATATGCTGATGCTTGCATAGACCATGCACAACAAAACTGTAATGCCACATTGTTTGCTTTTGAAGACCAGGATTTTTGTACTATTTAAAGCATGTAGTCATTTTTAACAAATATAACTCCAGACAGGTTACTTGGAGCAGGACAGTGGCTTAAGGTGGTTCAGTATATCTCTTTGTGGAGAAGATGAGCAGGATTTTTTATTAGCACAACCATCCTCTTATGTGTCACTGCCTCTAGTCAGTCCAGGGCTGAGTCTTATAATGGAGCTTGCATTCCTGACCAGTCTGTTCAGATGCTTAGGTCCCCCTGCAGACAACTATAAAGAAAAAAGAAAAGATTCTGCCAACCACACATTAGTAGACTATCCATCAAAACCTGCAGCACTTTGACACACCTGGGCCACTCCAGAGAGAACACCATGCACTAGCCTTTTTGTGTTATACCGTACTTGATACAGTACATGTAGGACCAAACTAACAAGCGTTTGGGTCAGAGAACATGGTTAGGGAGGGGGGGGGGGGAGGTATAATTTAGAACGTGATTCTAAATATGTCAATAAGTCAATAATAAGTAAATATCATATATACGATATTTAATGCAACCTACTGTTTCTAATACATATGTATTCATGATATATGCCATCCATCTAGAAGCTAGGTGGAGGGGGGGGGGGATTATCATTTAGAACATGATTCTAAATATGTCAATAAGTCAATAATAAGTAAATATCATATATACGATATTTAATGCAACCTACCGTTTCTAATACATATGTATTCATGATATATGCCATCCATCTAGAAGCTACTATACTATCACTACCCCATTTCACAAGTGAGCACAAGGGATCGTATTCACAAAACATTTTATCTCACCACTAAGAGTTCTCAGCAGTAAAAGTTCTTAGTTAAGAGTTTCCTTTAAAAACATTTTCACAAAGATGCTGAAACCAACCGTTTATTAAGTAATAGACAGAAGCCTTAAAGGACAACTCCGGTGAAAAATGAACCTAGGGGTAATTAGCACTTGGTTACTGAATAGATCGTTCTCTGGGGTGCAAATATAAAGAATATTATCTCTAAAAACAGATTAGCTTATAATGCTAGTATATGGGGCATGGGATATGTAAAATTAAATCGCTATTTAATACCACTAACAAGGCTCAAAATACACTCTTAGAAGAAAAGGTTCTATCGGCGCTACGTAGTTGGAACCCCTAAAAGTTTCACTGCAAAAAATGCTTTTCTTACTTAGTATTTTTGTCTCGTTTCTAGTCCAAACATCTAAACATTCTTAAAACAAGAAGTATTTACTAGACAAGCAAATGTAATTGCCTTATTTTGGGAAATAAAAACTCAAAATTAAGAGAGTTTTTGCTAAGATAAGAAATGCATTTTTTTTCTTTGATAAGAAATGTATTTTTTTCTTTGATATGAAATGTATTTTTTTCTTTGATAAGAAATGCATTTTTTTTTGCGCAGTGTTCTATATAGAAGCATTTTTAAGTGCCAAAGGGGTTCTTTCTTGGTAAATGGACTGCATTTATATAGCGCTTTTATCCAAAGCGCTTTACATTTTTGCCTCACATTCACCCATTCATACACCGACGGCGATGTCAGCCATGTAAGGCGCCATCCAGCTCGTCGGGAGCAGCTGGGGTTAGGTGTCTTGCTCATGGACACTTCGACACTTGGTCAAGTGGAACCGGGGATCGAACCACCAACCTTCTGGTTTGTAGCCAACCTACATGAACCACTGAGCCACTGCCGCCCTATTCGGGTCATTTCTATTCTTGTCATTATAGAACCCTTTTAGCATAAAAGGGTCTTTGGAGTATACTCAACTATACTTCTATATACAACCTTTTAAGGGTTCTAAATACGTAGCTCCGATAGAACCTTTTCTTCCTCACACTTGCCTCACACTAACACGGTAGCATAATGAGGCTACATGCAAACCAAAGCATTGAGAACTTTGTAAGTGTACAGACAGTTAATAAAAAGATACTTTATAAAGATAGTACATTATGCTATGACAGACAGGAGCCATCTTGGAAAACAGTGTCGACAAGTTGAGCCACGAACGCTTGTCCGAAACAACGGACCATATGAGATTTAAAATCACAGTTCATCACTTAGCACAGCATTCGTGGCTCGACATAGGAGCATAGAATCTTTAACACTTTTAATTCTAAGCTGCAGCGTACATGACAGCACTTCCAAATTGCTCTTTAGAGGAACATTTTTGTTGGTCGACAGCCGGCTGGGATAGCTCAGTCACACCACACCCAAGAGATTCAGAAAAATACATACACATATTTGTTCTTTTTCAAAACCAAAAATTTAAGGGAGAGTTCAGCCATGAACTGTATGACTTTCATTCATCTGTGAGTAAATGACAACCAATTTTCATTTTGGCTTAACCACCCGAATACAATGATCAGACATGATGTGTAGAGCATTTCTTTGTTATATACATTACCAAGATCAGATAGTTTTGCTAACAGTTCTAGTCCTGTTGTTGGGCAAAATTGGAAAACTGTATGCAGACCATGTTTCTAAAGGCCGCTGTGAGTCATTCATTTGCATCATATTCATCCATGTATGGCCAAAGTGCCTTTGTTCAATTTAAAGAATTACCTTTTCAAGAGTAGCTTTCAGTGTAGTATTTCAAACTGTGAGCTTGCTTGCCTGTTTCATGTTTTCTCTGACTTTTTAATCTTAAAAAAAAAAAGTCCATATGTATATATATATATGGACACAAATTATCTCTGCAGCTCATTCCCATGGTTGCTTGTTCCATAAACAGCTGTCTGAATGAACAGGAAATAGAAACTTACATTTACATTTACCAAAGGAGAAGTTCTTTACATCAAGCACATTTAAAATGACTCCACCATCTTTCGCTCACACACATACCCATATCACCTTATTCTTTTTTTCCCCATCTTGTTCTTCATTTCCTTTGCTGATTTTGTTGTAGTGGATGAGATGCACATTCCACTGAAGTGGTTGAGATGCACATTGTATTGTTATATAAATGTCAAGAGAGCTGGTAATGAAACCAGGCCACCTATAAATCATACCAGGTGGAGAACATCATAATCGGCAGTGTTTGAGGGCAAAGTAGGATATACAGTTAATAAACAAGATTATACTACGGCAATCCAACCAAACAGATTTAGTTTTTTTTTGCAGAAAAAAGAAGTTACTCTTCTAGGGATTCCTTTAAATTTACACACACACATTGCTTCATCAATCCATCTGTTTGACCAATGATTAGATAGCATCTATGTGGAAAAGCACTAAATTAAAAGCCTCTGAAGTCTGTCTACCTTGATTTATACATTAACCTGGCAAAAGTAATCTATTGTAGGGGGCAACTCCTGTATGATGCCTGGAGGTGATGTAATGAATCAGCGTATTGATGCTGACTGAATTACAGGAGAAAATTAATCTGCACACATTTAGATGCTGAAATATCCCACCAAGTATTTGATTCTGAGATACTTTGATCTCACTTTTGGAGTATATTGGCTTTTGGTACACAACATGCATAATAAGTATATAAAGAGGGGAAATTAATTTATCACATTATTAGTGATTAAAAAAAGTTGTATACACTTTTCACATGTGGGACACGGCTCATAACTGTGTCTCTCTTCTAACAATTTTGAAGGATGTTTTTGAAGTCTTTGAGCTCAAATTAATCTTTGAGTTTAATTAATTACCTTCTGTCAATAGTGTAAAATTAATTAGAGGTTACTGAGCAATTTAGAACCATAAGTGGAAAATATTGACAAACATGTATTGTCACAAAGGAGAAAAACAAACTCCTGACAGCAGACAGATATTTTAATTAAAATATTAATTGGTTGGCATCCAAAGTTCACATAAAAAAAAACTATGTATAAAAAACCTGGCCTAGAGAGAGAGAGTTATGGTACAGTAATATGATGTAAGCAACCCCTATCAAAATGTTGGGTTGGCACCAAATTATGATTTGATCCTTAAAGGGCAGAGCTAGAGTGCTTACCATAGGCCTAGTCTTATATTTTAGAAAACCCTGAAGAGTGGAACAAGTTTGATTTCTTCATTAGAAACCATCAGGGGAGGTGTGGAGCTATGATTATTGGACAATCTGCTACTGCACTGCTGTTTCAGGTAATCGGGATTCATCACTGACATGGATGGTACCACTGGAACCAATCTAAGATGTGGATTCAAGTCTCTCTACTTTCTTATATGGACCCGCACTTTCCATCTTTGCATTTCGTTGTCTCTCACTGACAGTTCTCTGGGATTTGTGTGTTAGAAACTTAAAGAGAACGTCAGTGTCAGACTCCAGACGTTAAGGGGCCCACTGAATGAAACATCATGTGGGATTAATGCCATTTAGCATTCACCACCTGTTTCATAAATGGAAAAAGAAATGGGATCCGAGCCAGATAAAGGGGCTCAGGTCATTTAAATATCTGCTGTCAAAAAGTCCTGTCGTTTCATGAACCATGGCAAATAACTGTGGGCTTTTTTTATTTATTTTTTTACTTTATCCTTCAATTTGACAGCAGTTCATATGAGATGGTGACATTTGGCAATCTGATTGTGTTCTAAGAGTCTGTGTGTAATGTGGGATTAGTAGGCTACGGGTGGTTGGCTGTCAAGTTCTTACAGCTGCATAAAGGTATGTGTATCATTTTTGACAACACCAACGTATCTATGTGTACTCCAAGAAGAAATTCCTAGACTTAAAGGAAAGGTGACCTGAAAATGTCCTATCCCCCTTTCTTACCGAGGCACATAAATGGAATAAAGGTATAATCACATACTATACGAAACATTGAGAGACATTGTGAGGTAAAGTATGATATATCATCAATAGAACAACATTTGATGGCACTTTTTTACACATGTGAAAAAAAAAAAAAATAAATAAAAAAAGATTGTCCAAACTTTTTCAAGGATAGTTTCAAACCTTTTGGTATTCCTTTATTCACATACCTCCATCAATGAATTCTCCAACACACCTTTCCTCTGTAGGGTCATGGAGATGCTGAAGTCTAAGCCTTTGCAGGGGCGGATCTTAAAAATTATTTATAGGTTGACAAGGACGTTGGTGGTAACACCAAAACAGGCACCCATGCATAGTTCTTGTGGCTTTATAGCCTGACAAATACATCCATGTCCAAGCTAAACAGTTGTGTTACCACAAAGTAAATACCTATTGAATATGAAAATGTAATAATTAAAAAACATCAATATTTAGGATACCAAGCCAATACAATGTATACTACACACCAATATATTCCCAATGTCTCTGAGCTTGTAAGAGTAGGTCTATCATTACTATGTTTCATTCAGGGTATTCTCACAAAAATGTGTATAAATAGTACGAGTGTTCAATGTTGTGTAATGTATACGCCAAAACTCATTTTGGCGTGTCTATGGCACGCTGTTTTTCGCGTGCATATGACACGCATTTTACGGCGTATTATACATACGAATACTAATTAATCTACAGTGGTTGCTCTGTGTATTCTTAACTCGGCAAGAAATGGTTCATAAAAGTAATTTGTTAATGAAGCTGAATATATGCAAGGCCAACCTGTTTTCTTGCCAATGTTGTGCAGTTACTGTCTTTTTTATGTCATCACATTGAAGCACCGCTGCTGAAAGTGGTACAAGAAACATTACTTACATTTATATTTTATACTGGGATCATTCTGGGGTGGCAATGCCTTTTCTTAAGGTGACAGTTACCACCCCCTGCCTCATTGATTTTAATTAAGTAGACAAAATATTTGAAACATTTTTAAATATTGTTAAACACATCAGGAAAACAACACGAGGCTCATTGATAGAATGGGTAAACCCAGCCTGAATTGCCGGCGATTTGATTTCGCCCTGCAGCTCAGTCTGGAAACCTGTACATGAATTTATCCTGCTTCTGTCACAGTTTTGTGGGAACCAATCACAGACTGGCTTATCCACCTGGTGCGCTATTGGGGGGTTTTAGCACAATGTTGTGGTCTGATTGGTTGAAGGACTATCCAGTTGAGTACAAAGTCATTTGAATTATGCTCATCAAGCTTCTTGTACAGAAAATACAGAGAAGACTCCCAAGACCAATGATCAATCTTAAAACATTGAGCTTGGTCTGGTGAGCCAGTCAAGCTCATTGAATTTTCGGTAACATTTTATAAAAACATTCAGTTATAAGTCATTTATAAGTTATTAGTTAATGATGAAATAATCATTTAAAAAACATGACTATACATTCATAAATAACTAAAATTTATGTAAAATTTATTTGATAAAATACAAATAAAAATAAAATAAAATTTAGTTATATGCTAACAATTTATAAATGTTTTGTTAATTCAGTTATAAGTAATTTATAAATTACTTGTCAATGATGAAGTAATAATTTACTGTACAAAAATGACTATATAAATATAACTTATTAATAAGTGTTATGCTAACAATATACAAATATGCTTTAAGTTATCTTAAAAAAAAGTAAATCAAGAAATAAAATTAAACAGATCAATAGTAGATGGTTGATGAGTTATTAGTTGATACACTATTTATCACTTATAAATCATTGAAGTATTAATGTCAAACTTGTTTTAGGATCATCATTCAATATTGAGCAAATGTATATTGAGCAATATTGAACAAATGATGAACAGACCATTAGTAAATAATCATTATAAGCTGATATGCGTTTGTAACAAAGTTCGTATTGTGGAAGGAAGAGGACAAGGGGTCGGCGTGACTGCTTAGGCTTTACTTTTATTTTCAAAAACTCAAACACAACGTGCACACTTCAGCGTGTGGCTTTCATTCACTATCTCAGTTCACATGCTTCCGATTCCACAGGCGGAATGTAATGTACGTGACATAAACGCCGTGCCTTGATCAGTGAGGATTTCTTTCGGAACCCCCACCCGGGAGATCAGTCGAAACAGTGCGTCCGCAACACTCTTCGCGGAAATGTTGCGGAGGGCCACTGCTTCCGGATATCGTGTTGTGTAGTCCACGATAACTAATGCAAAACGATGTCCACGTGCGGATCACTCTAATGGCCCGATGAGGTCCAACCCAATTCTCTCGAAGAGGACCTGCATTAATGGAAGGGGGCGCAATGGCGCTTTTGGAGCGGCCAGTGGATTTACCAACTGACATTCCGGACAAGACGCGTTCAGTGTGGCCGCCTGTCCCAAGTGGCCCGCCATTGGATTGGAGTGAGCCGCCCGGAAAAGCATTTCCCGTGGCTCTTCGGAACTAATAATTGGGTTGTATCTACCTTTGTCCGAGTGTCTTGGGTCACTCGATACAACCGGTCTTTTAGTATGGCGAAATAGGGATAGGTGACGGGCAAGGCGGGTTGGAGACACTGGCCATCGATAGAGCGGACCTGCTGGAAGGCGTTTTTGAGGGTCTCATCTTGTGACTGCTCCAGAGGGAAGTCATCGCGGTCTGAGAGAATCAGTCTCTCGTTCCCGCTCGTTTTCTCTGAAGCCGTCCCCAAGGGTCCCGTCTCAGTCTCCCCAAGCTGCACTCGCGCCGTCCCCCTCCTAGCCTTTTTCCCCCAAGCGGCATCCGCACATAACGACCCCAATAAAACCGCAAATGCGGGCCAATTCGTCCCTAGAATTAGCGGATGCCGGAGGTGAGGACTAACCGCCACCTCTACACTATGCTTTTCTCCCCTAAACTGAATTGTGATTGGGACAACCGGGTATTCCACCACATCCCCATGCACACACCGCACCTTAACCACACGGCTTGTATCCAATGCCCCAGGCTGCATCAGGCTTTGATGGATTGAGGTTTGGTTACATCCTGAATCCACCAAGGCCTGATATGTACCCCCCTTGATACTCACAGGAATTTGGTACTCTCCTGCTTGATCGGGGGTGGCCTGCGGGACGTCCGGAACCCGGATCATTGTCCCGATGTCCATCATTGGACACCGGTCCACAAAATGATCCGGGTCCCCGCAACGCCAACATGCTAGCCCAGGCCTACCCGCCGGCCCAGTTGGAGTGGGTTGGAGAATGGACATGGAGAGGGAGTGGAACCGGAAGCATTATCCCCTCCCGCCCCCATCAGCCCTGTCCCCCTGGGCGGGGCCCTCGAACTCCCGAACTGCCCAGGGCCCATTCCGCCCCGGCCTCTGGGGGGAATACGAGGAGGGCCCGGTGGGCGGGACCTAGGGAGAGGGACAGGGCGAGAGAGAGAGACAGATGGGAGAGAGAGAGAGGCAGAGGGGGGAGAGAGAGAGGCAGAAGTTAGTGGGGGTTCGCCGACCCCAGGGCACGCCACCATGTGGTCCTCCGCCAGGTTGATGGCCATCTCCAGCGACGTGGGCCGATGGCACTGGACCCACTCGGCGGTCCTCTCGGGGAGCCGAGTGATGAACTGCTCCTGTACCACCAGATCGACGATGTGGTCCACGTCGCTTCCACCGGCCAGTAGCCACTTGCGGCAGGAGTCCTGGAGCTGCTGGGCCATCGCGAAGGGCCGGCCGGCCTCGCCCCAGTCCAGAGAGCGGAAACGCTGGCGGTGTTGCTCCGGCGACCAGCCGACCCGCTGGATGATGGCCCTCTTGAGGTCTTCGTAGACCAAGAGGTTCGCCACCGGCAGTTGTTGGGCAGCCGCCTGGGCTTCTCCCGTCAGGAGTGGAATCAGGTGCACGGGGCCACTGCGCACGGGGCCACCCGCAGGCCTCCGCAGTTCTCTGAAAAAGTTCGAGGAAGGCCTCTGGATTGTCCTGTGGCCCCATTTTGTGCATTGGCATGTGGACCGGTGCGCCGGTCTGCACGGCGGCCTCGGCGTGAGCCTCCCGGTCAAGCCAGCTCCGGAACCTCTCGCGGTCCTCCTGCTGGCCTTGGACGATCGCTGCGAACCGCTGTTCTTGATCCGTCCTAAGGTCCAGCAGAGCCTGATGTTGTTCGCGGTGAAGGACCGTGAGGGATGAAATGATCTCCGCAAGTGGGGTGGAGGACGATGTTTGCATGGCGGCGGCGCTGTCCTACTTCCTTCCCGGGTTTCGGCACCAGTGTAACAAAGTTTGTATTGTGGAAGGAAGAGGACAAGGGGTCGGCGTGACTGCTGACGCTTTACTTTTATTTTCAAAAACTCAAACACAACGTGCACACTTCAGCGTGTGGCTTTCATTCACTATCTCAGTTCACTTCCGGGTTCACGGCACTTCCGGCTTCCGGTTCTCAGTGTCTCTGGGGTTCAGGGTGGAGCGTCAGCAGTCCCTCTCTCTCTCCCATGCTTCCGATTCCACAGGCGTTTTATCCTCTCCCCACGCCCATTACTGGAACAAGATACAGGTGTTATCAATCTGCGTCCAACCCACTCACTTACCGCTCGTCCCGCGGCTCTCTCTCCCGCTGCAGACCTCGCTGAACCACGCCCCCCTTGCCACAGTGTTCAAAAACACAAACATGCAGGTATGATAACACAGCACATTGTAAGAAGAGTAATGCATTTGTTTTCAAGAGGATAAATATTTATAAATGGCTTACAGCCAGCTTCCAGTGGGTTTAACACTTTGATCTAGTGAAAATGTGAACTAGTTCCACCTCCCACTGAAGCTCACATCAGCTGCAAAGCGCTTAAAGACTCCATGTGTGTCAGAAATCACAGCATATTCCCACCAGTCAGTACACACTACAAGGTGTTCAACACGTGTCATAGATGATGTGCAAAAAAATTAAAAAAATTAAAAATAAAATAACCATTAATTGCAGTTTGTAGTTCGGCTTTGGAATGTAAAGACAAGATAACGTTCAGCAATTTAATGACAGTCAGCCTTTACATCATGGACTGAAACAAAATTTTACTTTTCTCAGTGCAAGATGAACAATATATAATGATAGATAGTACTCTTAGTGTGTTGAAACCTCTTTCAGCTGCAGCGATGAGAATTTAACAGACGTTTAAAATGGCTTGAGGTAGAGTAACAGAGTGCTGCTTTCAAGACCAAAAGTTACTTCACCCCACAGTCATACCTTAGCCAGTCACAATGTTAAAGGCAAGCCATTAATCATGTAAAGACAAGACAGAGGAAGAAAAATAGTATGGTTATGATTATTTCAAGATCCAATTAATTTCATAATGTCATGATAGGGGAAGGCTTTACTTATAATGAAAGTACATTCTGGACTGGATTTATAAAAATAAATAAAATAGGTCATCTTTTCAATTTTGGAACCTGACTGTGGCAAGAGACCAGGCTGGTTACACACAGGTGAAAATAAAGCTTGGACTCTTTGAGCATGTTAACCATTTAACATCTGTCTTCTTCTCCTCTTGCCCCACTTCTGGGTCAGGTGCAGTGGGGAAAGGTGACTTTGTCAGAGTGATTCATTTTGCTGCAGGCTCCACCTGGATGGCAGACACCTGCTCAGATGAGCTTCATGACTCTTTTATTTATATATTTATCAGTATCATTTATTGCATGACCTTAAGTACTGAAAGGCTGCCCTTCTACATTGCTCATTTTACCTGCATTAGATTAATAACTAAGGACTGGAGAAAAATAAAGATACATTTTTAAGTAAAAAATAAATCAGTTAAGAAAAATAACAATAATAATAATAATACTGGGGCCCATTTCAGAAAGGAGATTAAGTGAATTCACTGAGTATGTTTACCTTGAAATGAGGTAAACTCTGGGTTTTCTGTTTCAGAATTGAAGTTATGTTAACCCTGAGAAAGCAGGATAAGTCAAGCCCGTTTCCGAAAGAGAGGTAACTTTTATACAGTTTACCATGGTAACTTACACTGTGAAGCTTACCTGGAGTGAGTTTCCCAGAGCCAACTATATACGTGCAAGTTCTGTCATTTCTAATAGAGTTCAATGGAACTTTTGAACATAGTTTGCTACTAATGGTTTAAAGGAAGTGTCAACAGTGTGATTATAAATGTAACCACATAAATAAATGACAGATGTAATTACATGCAGCTAATTTTAAAAATGTAAGTACCCTGTAAAAAACATGTAAAAAATAAGTGCATTGCATCAAATGATTAATTAAAATGTTAGTACATAGTGGCACCTAATGTAAAGTAACCTTATAAATGTAACAGGTGGGATCAGATGCCTTTTAATTATCTGAAAATAACATTAGAATATGTGGGAAAGGCTGCTGCACATTGAAATAGACAATGAATTATATTTATTTAATATAAAATGTGTATAAAGTCATGTTGCTTACATCCATGAACATATTATGCTAAGCTTTATCTGATTACATTGTGTTGTTATAGATACTTTTTTGGCTGCTGCCACATGTAAATTATTTTCTTTTTTTGGGCTGTGGATATGAAAATGAAACTTAATTAAACTAATTAAGAATTAAACTTACATATTGACCTAGAAGTATGCAGATGTTTTTGCTAGGGGTGTAACGATTCGTTTTAACAAAGATTCGATTCGTATCACGATTTGAGGTTGTCGATACGATTCAAGCATAGACAGTAAAAGAAATGGACAGAGCGACCCCATTGACGTCAACGGCGAAATAATGAAGTCAACCTAGGGGCACTCACTTCCTGATGGCTGAGCGAACTGCGCAGGCTCAGACTGAGCTTGACGATGTAGATGTGACGTGAGCCTCCTGTCTGACAGCTGTAGGTCTTCTAGTAGTTGTGGAAAGTGAAAGCTGAATCACGTTGTTTAAATATTTTCTCCCGTTGCTTTTGGCTCACTATGGGCTTCTCCCCATTCTTCCCCCTTGACTTTATCAGACTTTATGTCTCCACGTCCCCCCGACTGTCTCATAGACAGTAAAAGATTGCTTGTGAGCGTCCCGTCAGGTCTATACAGTAATTCCTCAACTGTGCGGCAGAGTTGCGTTGGTTATGACGCAATCGTTAGCCTATTTTTACAAAAACAGCTTCTGCGGGGTGATAGTGTAAGATACAAGGTAAAGGAGCCTTTTATGCATTGTCGTGTTTCTTTAGAAATAAACAATGGACAAATGGAGTCTTTAAACGTCTCAGATGTAAAGTTATTCACTGTCAAAATGACTCAAAAATGAATGGGAGTCAATGGGATGCTAACAGCAGGTGATGGCTTGGTTAGCAATGGCAGCCCCTAGGGGTGGAACGCTTTCAGAGCGCTAGATTACCCCCTTGGATTCAAGGACGTTTGGTTCATTTTGAACGATACGATCCGAAACGATTCAGTGACTTGAAATCTATTCAGTAACTTTTTAGCCAAAAATTTAAATCAGTGTGACTGAAATAAATAAATAAGTGCAGGTGAAGTTTCCTAGATTCCTGTTGTTTCTTTTAAAGGTAATCAGGTATCAATTAATTATGGATATAAACAAACAAGTAAACAATTAATGGCAAATGTGTTCACATTTTATTTGAATAAAGTGCATACAAAAGTTTAGGTTGAATTAAAAGGAAGTTAACCTTTTCTTCTCATTTTCAAAAAGTACAGAAAGTGTAACCAACATACTACTACTGCTACTGCTACATCTGCTTGTTTTTTTAAATAAAAATATCACAATACTAATATCAAAAATAAAGTGCAACTAACACCTTTTCAGGTTTAATTAACAGTAGGCTTACCTGCTACGTTTGCTGTTGTTTTTCAACATAAAAATAATACAAATATAATATTACTATCAAAAATAAAGTGCAACCAACATTTCTTCAGGTTGAATGAGCAGTGGCTGAACCTGCTTCTACTACAAACAGCGAGAGACTTATTTACAACAGCTCCGTCTTTACTAAAGTCTTTTCTCACACTGGACCGCAATGCTGGCTTGATAATTTCTCGCTCGTTGGCTTCTCCTCTGTCCTCCGCTATCATGACAAATCCTGTCAGTGCTATGTTTTGTTTTCTTTGCACTCGCTGCTGCTGGCGTGTGCGGCTGACGTCACATATAGGCAGACTGAGTAACGTTTAACTATCATTAAAAGGGCTAAGAAAAAACATCCATATAAAGTCTGACGTGCTTAAATCAAACGCGTTTTTCCTATTATCGATACAATCGATTGATTACCTTTTAAAACGATATTAGATCGATATATGTCGTCCGGAAGACCAACTTGCTGAGCACAGATCGATGTAGTTGGATCATAGGAATATAAATCTATACATCGATGTAGTCGATGAATCGTTACACCCCTAGTTTTTGCTGTTGTCATGGTGAATCATAATTACAGAGCTCCATTGATCATGGCTTTTCATAGTCATAGTGCATAAACCTCCTTATTGAAACAGGCCCCTGGTTGACTGGATGTCCAAAATGAACATGACGCATTGTCCACTTAAAGGGTTACTTCAGCGATTAGCATATGGCTTTGTATCAGTAGAAATCCTGGAGTATATTCAAATGATTGTGCTTTCCCCCCTCATATCCCCCTGAGACAAGAAATATATGCATTTTATTTCTGGAAAAATTCCTCCTATGATGCAAATTGACAATATTTGCATCATAGGAGGAATGTTTGGCCAAAGGCTAAAGACTACAGCCAGCAGAGGGAGCCATTTCCGCATGTTTTGAACCCGCGCATGGGGGATGGGAGATTACACTCAGAGCTCAGCTCGCAGATGCAGGCACTCATTTAAACGGAGCTATGGTGAGCTATGTAAGTATTTTTACTTCTCAAATTAATTTCTATGAAAGTTAAGCTTGCAAAGGCATGAACTGAAACGTGCCAGACTGAACTCGCGTTGTGAATGTATGCCGCGAGTGTAGTCGCGATTACCTCAGCTCTCATCACGAGAGCTCATCAGCTCATTTATTTGACTCCTGCAGTTAGTGCTGTGATACTCACACGGCGACTCATTCGTTATATTGAACAGACACGTTCAGTTTTTAATTGTAGTGTCTTCTCCAACTCAGTCACAGTAATCCAGTAGCGGTGGCTTTGGGAATGGCCTCATGGGGCAGCAAAGCATTCTGGGAATTGTAGTCTTTCATCCCCATGAGACAAAAATACATTTTCTGTCTTTTCTCAGTCTAGAAGGCACCGAATTCAAAAATAAGTTCACATTTCTACTACATTGATGAGTTTAAATACTGATTCATCTTCCCAGCGCTGAAGTACCCCTTTAATATACTCTATGTGTCTGATTTGTTTAGAATATACTACAACTTCTCTTTTAATAGCACTTAAGGGAAGAAAATTTTAGGAAACAAACACTTTTTAGAGACACATACTGTATAAATATCGCTTAATTTGCTGACTTTTTAGACTTTTAAAAACTCCCTGAATGCCACGTGCAAACAAGCACATTTGCAAATGCCAATGATAATTTATTATGTTATATAATATGATGCTAAAATAGAACATTCAACTAATATCAAAAATCAAACACATAATGCGGTCATCTGTAATCTACTCAGTGGTTGGTTGACATGCAAAAAACACTATTACAAAACATTTTCATAGAGAAAACATTAATGTAATCTACAATAACTGATGTGGTCAATTATTTGATTGTGTTGAAATCTGGTGATGGCAAGATTCAAAGAATCCATGTCTGCAGGGTCTTCTGAAGGCTGTAGAGACCTGTTGTACTGAAATCTTCTTACACTTGAACCATCTTTTATTGTAGCTTATCTTAAAATATTTGGTCAAGTCTAAATGAATATATCAGCCCCTTTTTAATAACAAGAATAATAGTTAAAAATGTTATTTGATTTATTATAGCCTCATTTGACTCCAGTCTTTATAGTTATTGATCAAGGTGAGAGAGAGGCCACAATATTGATCAGATGTTGTTTAGAGACTGCTAGATGAGCAAGGTCACCTGAACCCAAGAGTCACTGGAACTTTTGTGGTTACAGCCTGACAGATTAATGGAAGTATTGTGGCAGCCTGGGATCTTTTCCACTCTCATGGCAGGATACAAAAAGAGCTTATAAAACTTAGAGCATTTTCAAAATGAAAAATAGTTGATTTTAGTTCCTTTAACCAGTATGTAATGGAGCTGTTTCAACCATCCTGAATGTATTATTTATGAATGCATATTAAGTTCATATTGTATTCATATTTTTGTAAGTCCTTTTACATGATAGAACACTTCAGCATGTCCAGTGTAAACCATTAAGCTGTCTGTTTTGTAATATATATATATATATATATATATATATATATATATATATATATATATATATATATATATATATATATATATATATATATATATATATATATATATATTACAGTTTTGAGTTCAGCCCCCGTGACCCAGTTTATCCCCAGTCTTCCTAATTAGTATTGCCATCACCAGTGTCCTGTTAATCACCTCGTTACCCTGTGTATTTAGTTCTCAGTTCTCATTGTCTTGCTTGACATTTTTAGATTCCACCAGAGGACAGAGCAATGCCCTCTCCACTATCCCACATCCCTTCCTTCCTAGACAACAACAAAGTCTTCTCTCCAGGCCTGCAAGCGCAATGGTCTCTAACCCATAGCTACTCCATGTTCTTTAGTCACTGCTCTTTTTCTTTCAGCCAATCTTTCCACTGCCAAAGGATTATTACAACAAGATCAACAGCACTTTAGACACTTGAAAACTGCTCAAGACATTCACCTCTCTCTTCTTCCACCTCCTCACAATAGCTTATGACTTTCACAGACAAGATAACAACCTTTAGGAGTCAGTTTTCACCACTACAATCTCTCTAATACCCGCCACCTACATGCAACTCTCTGCTCTCTTTTTTTTCTCTCTCTCTCAGGGGCTTAAGTCTCTAAACTTCTTCACTCCAAGCAGTCAACTGCTGCCCCCCTTGACCCTATTTCCTTCCGTTTCCTTCTCTCCGCTGCTTAATTTTTTTTTTTACACCCTTTACTAGTGGAAAATTGCAGACTGGTCTCTCTCAACATGTTCACAACAGACTTTCATGCAGGTCCCTTTGTTCCTCTCAAAGAAAAGTCTGCTTGACCAAATCAATCAGGCTTCAAAAGCACAAATTCAATGTAGACCGTCTTTCTGTCAGTGTCTGAAGCCTTGAGGCTGCTTCAAAATCATCTGTCCTCATTCTATTGTATATGTCTGTGGTAAATAATCAAATCCTCTTACATATCTCTTGGCAATGGGTATTTCTGTTTTTTTAGCAACAATTTGAATCACTCTTTCCCAGTGGCAGGGCTAGGCCATGGACTTGCTGGGGCAATATCGCCCCCCAGACATTTGCATATCAACGGTGCAGCACCCGTACCAACCCCAAAATTTTATCCTTTTTTCTAATTTATTTTTATTTTTCGAATACCATATGTAAATACCATTCGAATACCTTTATCTTAATTAATTAAAAATCTTTAATTACTCAAAGGCTACTTTCACACTGTGAGCCTTTGTGCTCAATTCCAATTTATTGCTCAGATCTGATTTTGCTGAGTCACATATCAGCAAAAAAATAATAATAATAATATTAATAATTAAATAATAATTATATTTGGTCCACATTTACCTAAATTCTGACTGTAGCCAAACTTCAGCAATCAAGATTAGCCTGAATCATCAATCAATCAATCAATTCATCAGCTCAAAAAGCTTAACATTCTTAAATCATCAGTATTGCATAGCTTACATTGCTACAAGATGTAAATAATGTACTTTCCTTAATTAGTTTCTAAAATAGCCACAATGCAAGTTTTACACTGTTTCAACTCCTAAACATCTTGGTTAACTGTGGAAGGCAACCATAACACACGTCAGTTCTTCCAGCATTCCACTTCTAAAAGTGCCTTTGGAATCAGGTGGGGTTATAACAAGGTGAGGGAGCCCCTCTTCCACAGCTTGTGAGCAGATGGAAACAATGTTTTAACCCTTAGAGAGGAACTTTTAATAGGTGTAGAAAAGTAGTTACCGGATAGTCCTCTGAGCATAGCTGTCAGGGAGTTCTTCCCATCCAAGCTCACGCCTCTAAGCTATAGCATCAATGTCATGGAAATCTCTGCCTGACAAACTAACTGCAAAGCTGCTCACCAACCCCAGGCACATAGTCACAACCAGTGCAGACCAAGGTGAAAAATATGACAGAAAGACCTTGCAAGGATTGAAAGTTCATAAATGATTTGGGGTATTAATGTGAGCTTCAAGGATTAGTTCCACCTAAACTAAAATGTGTTAAGCGGTTAACTCTTCAAAATGTGTCTGAATATGTCTTTTTTTGATTTGCTCTTGAGATTTGAACAACTGCTAAGTAGGAGAAAACTTTATAATTCACTTAATTAGATTACCCCAGGTAATCAAATAATGTGGCACTTGAGACATTGTTTTGTCTGCCACACAGCTGTCAGTAAAGCAAAGTGGTTTCAGTTAGTGGCATATCTATCTGGATAGAGTGCAATTATAACATATTTAAAAATTATACACATCAGTCTGTAAAGAGAAAGCAACCTTGCTTAAAAAAAAAGATAAAAACTAAATATGCATCACAATAAACATAATTATGAGGGAAGAATATGTTGTTAAGATAAAGGTAAAAAAAGCCCTTAGCCCATAGTAAAATAAGTTAGGGAGATACCAAGTTACAGAGTTATATTAAGAGTTTTGCTTTTATCATAAGTACTTTGTACTGTTAAACAGTTATAATAAGTATTTTTACAGTTAAAATGACAACCAATGAAGCCTGTGCATGTCTCAATTGTCTTTAATATAGCATAACCCAATTCCCTAGTCAGCCTTAGAAGGTAAATTCATGAACTTCAGACAGCTTAAAAACTTGCATGATAAACCAGCTGACTTCTTTCTTAAATCCCAGAATTACACACTGTAACAGTCATGGGCATCTCTAGGCTTCTTTTAGGGTTAGTTAAAAAATATTTGATTAACTCCCATTTAAAACATGAAAATGGCGTGAGGCTTCGGCTTGATCCCGCTTTTAGTTTGCGTTAATCAGTGTGTTCACCAATCCGCAGCGGCGCCGAGCAGAACGCACGTCTGAAGCAGAGTTCATCTGAGCCTCACTGGTCTGTCACTGCTCGTCAAAGCCAACATATTTGGGAAAACTAGTCAAATCAGAATAGACAGGCTTTATGTTAACACAGAAGCTGCTGAGACATGAGCACAAATTTTAGCAGTGCAACTCGATGTCAAGTGTGAGATACGTATAAGTAGCTAAACTAAACTTTTCATATCTGATAGCTGCTTCTGTAAGTAAGAAATGTTAAACAAAATACAAACATATTCAGGCAAATTAATACACTTTTTCACCACTTTGAATTGAAAATAGGACTATGTGATTCATAAATGTAGCCTTTTTCATCAGATTAGGTATACGATTAATAATGATTGTTACATATTGTAAATTAATATAATTCCATTTGTAGCCTTCAGTAAATGAAAAAAAGCTTTTTCAACCTATTTGGGCATAATATTAGTAATATGTGCATATTGTGAATTAATTTCATAAACTTAGTTACCTAGGTTTCCTGCTATACTTCAGTAAATGTGTCTACAAAAATGATTCATAAACATATCAGTTAACCATATGTTTACTTTCTTCACTTACGAAAATGGAAAAACTATATTAGTCAAAGTTCAGTTCTAGGAGGGGAAGAGACAGGGCAAGATAAAAAAGAAAAATGGAGAGATGTGGAATTAAGAAGAAAGACAGATAATCTACTGCCCACTGACATGCTTTTCAAGCTATAGTTTTCTCTTTTTTTGGCTTTCGGAAGATCATATTTTTTTCTATGTGATTTAGAAGTAATAATAAACAGCAAATATCATAGTAATATGCATGCTAATAAGCTAGTTAATAGTGAGAATTAAACCCTAAACTGAGGTGTTACCATTTTTTTAATACTCTCACTGGGGGCTGAGCCCTCCTAATATGAAAATCCTGGAACTGCCCCTGGTAACAGTGCAGTAAAAAAGACAGATTATCTATTTATTGCAGAATGTACATGCACATTTTCATGTCAATGACTATAGATCAAATTGCATTTAAATTTACTATAGTGTCTTGCAGAAACAATAAACACATGAACTTTTTGAGATGGATTAAAATTGAAGTCATACTGTTCTCAGAAACAAGAAACAGGGAGAGACAGAGAGCACGGAAGAGCTTAGTGAAGCCCCAGGGGCACCGGCAGTAAAAATAGCCCTGACAGGTTCCTGCTTCACTGGCTCAGGTTTGTCAGGGGCTCTGCAAGGCCCTCCATCCTCTGCATCCCCTCCAGATACTGGACATGGATGGAGGAGGGAAAAGGGGGAAAGAGCAGGAGGAGGGTGGGAATTGGGTTTTATAGTTGGAGTGAAGCTTATCCCCAGGGAACAAGTCTGGTGAGGTAAAGTGGTGAACTTCCTTCAAACACTTTTTAAATCTCTTTTTCAAAGGATGTGCAACTATAAATTAAATAAAAGGGTATTTTTCCCCATAATGAATAAATGCTATTAAGTTTTTTGAGACAAATAAACTGATTTTGATATATTTTTTAAAAAAATGTTAATGTTAAACATTAAATGTTTTAATGACAACTTCCAATCTCTTTCTGACTTTAGAATTAAACATTTCTGCTGCTGTGCCTTTAAAACTCCCAAATTCCCAATAGATACAGCCCTTGTCATTACTTACTAGTGAGCTGTGAGTTTGTCACGTTTAATAGCTTTAAGTACCCCATCTATTAATGTCCTCCATGGCAGGTTCACAAATCGAAACATGCCAAAACTTCAGCCACTCATTTTTTCACCTTCTTGTTTTACTGTTGTCATTACTGTTGGTGTTTTTCCGGCTGCTTTTTTATCTGGTGTCCATGTAAGTTTTGAGTTCTAAAAGTTACAGTCATTTTTCAGATTGAATTCTTTTCCCTCAAAACATCAAGGAAAAATCCTTTTGATACCAGTCCTTTCATTTTTCAGTTCCAACGCTATCTCAAGACCAATTTGTACAAATTTGTATGACCTCATTCATTTTGTCTAAACCCCAGTGACGGGTTGTGGTGTGGGGTTTGAGGCAGGCAATTTGTATGAATTCATACGAATTGCATACAAATTTGTACGAATTAGCCACCTCATATGTACAAATTACCATGAGGTGACAGTTCTCATTAAACAGTTATAGTATACAGTACTTTAAATGTTTAGTCATACTCATTGTAGTGCTTGTTTTATAATAGTCAAATAATTGTTTGGACTTGATTTATGTATGTATGTATTAATTTGTTCATTTTGCCATTCAAAATCTTCCAATTTCTATAACAAGAAGAATACTGAATGGCTAATTACAAATTTCTCTTCTTTTCGTATCCATTTAACATACATAATGCTATATCCCCAAATTTTATGTATGAAAATGTAATTGAACAACACTTTACTTTAAGGTTCAATTATTCACTTTTAAGTTGCTTATTGCATACATATTACTATCTGTACTTATTCTACATCACTTAATCCTACCTAATACCTAAACTTAAATGCTACAACAACTACCTTATTAATTATTAATACACTATTAACTATTAATAAGCAGTAAATTAGGAGTTTATTGAGGCAAAAGTCGTAGTTAATAATGAATGTGGTCCCCATACTAAAGGGTTACTGACATTTATTCTAATTTTCTGTACTGCTGCAGAAGTACAATAATTGTATTTTTTTTTAATTATTCCATTACCAAAATATTCTTTTTAGTTCTTTTTTAATCTACAATCTTCCTACAGTGGAACACAATGGGCCCCATTTTTTTATGATCTGCGCACATGGTCTGAAGTGCATGGTTCAGGTGCACTTCATGTCCGTATCCACTTTTGCTAGTTCAATGGCGGAAAAACGGTTGGTGCTCCAGGCATGTCCAGAAGGTTTGTACCTAGTTTTTTTTAATTAGTCATGGGTGTGTTTTGGGCACAAAGTGCAATAAACCAATCAGAGTCTCATCTTCCATTCTTTTTAAAAGCCAGTTGTGCTTGCACCATGGCGGATTCGCTATTTACATATTTACATATTCAATACATGTGTGTATTGCCACAATAGGTGAAATAGCCAATTTCATCCATCCTTACTGCAAATAGGCAATTGCATGCAATGACTATCCATTATGACATGTAGGCATTTTTATCTTTATGTACACAATTGTCAATGACGCTCATGACTGTTACAGCATGTTATTCTGAGATTTAAGAAAGAGGTCAGCTGGTTTATCATTTAAGTTTTTAAGCTGCCTGAATTTACCTGCTAAGGCTGACTATGGGATTGGGTTATGCTGTATTAAAGATAATTGAGACAAAGGCACAGACTGCATTGCTTGTCATGCTAACTGTAAAAGTGCTTATTATAACTTTTTTGTTTACATTGTAATCCCTTTATTTTTAGCAGTGTACTCACATTGTGCAGCCACCTATAGGCACATATTTAAATAACAATAATAGACAGAGCAACCAGTGTAGAACAATTCATCAACAAACAGATTAACTTTAGCTTCAGTTATTTTAATACTTCAATGGAAAATGAAAATGAGTAATGTTGTGGCAACTAGCTGAAATCTAAGGTGAAATAAAGTTGTAATGTTAATAAAAATAAAAATAATTTGCCTTCTAAATAACACACACAAAAAAAAAATACTGCGCTATTGACTTTACACCAGGTTTCAGTTGGTCAATGGCGCAGTCTATTCCAACAATGCACCTGAACACACCTTGTTTTCAGATCAGCAAGCCCATGGGCACACAAATCGGTGCAAATGCATTGCTATTTAAATAATGTGGTGAAGAAAGTGAAAATTATAACTGTCGGGCTGAAACACTTGCGCTAGGTGTATGACAGGGCCAAGTGTTTTGTGTTTAAACAAAATTGAACATTTCAGGTAAGTGTCATGTGATCTGAAAAGGCATGTATCTATTCTTTATACTTAAAGCTACACTATGTAACTTTAGTTCAATCAAAGTAGCCCCACCTATTTCCTCTCTGTTTACAGATATGACGTGACATGCACGGACAAATGACGCATGTAAACAATCCCAATTTTTTAAACAATAATAATAATAATTTAAAAAAAGAAATGTAAAAAAAAAAAAAAAAAAAAGAAAAAAAACGGCATGATCTTAAAAATAAATCATATCAAACTGTATCTGTGAACATCTCTGTGTTTTTTTATTAACATTTTAAATCAAAAACATAGTGTAGCTTAAATTTTCTCCTGAAATCACATTTTTCCTCACTCAGGAAATTCACCACTGGTACCTAGATGGCATTAAATATAATAAAGTATTATCATTTTTTGATTAAAAATACCTATTTCAGTTGTACAAAGGAGTAAGAGAAATATTTCCAAACGTTTGCCGAAAAAGCTTAGATTAGACTCTGTAAGAGATTGTAATAGCATTTATAAATTAGTTTTCACCATTTAAATTTACACTGTACACACTGTATTATGTTCATATTTTGTTAATGATGTGCTATCTGACCAGTTTTCCTAAAGTACTTAAAAACTATAAAAAATGCTTTCTCTCAATCTCAGAAAAAGTATTTAGTCATTTTCACTCTGCAAGAACATAACTTAGGTAGGTTTATCACATGTTGTGCCAAATCCAAGAGGTAAAGGACATTGTGTTCCCAGTCCTTGTCAAATGAATTAAACTGCATTGGAGCATTCGCACAGCTGGTTCCACCCTCTGACTTTGACATAGTATTTTCCTGGAGAATGACTCTATAAAGTATTAATGAAGTGTGTCATGCAGGCTTGTGGAGGGAGGAGGGTCGGTGGCATTCATACAGTGAGAAAATACATCCAAGGCATTCAGCATTCAACCCTTATCATTACCCTCTGTGCCTTGCCTTTACGTGAAACAAAACACTTGCAAATATGAGTTCCCATCCTTCCTCTTTCCTTTATAAATCCATCCATCTATTCTGTCCCCATACCTACTCCCATGGTGTTGACTCTCCCTGATAAGTTGGCCTGGACCACGTGAGCTCTTTAAACAATAATGAGCTAATAACAGTGGATGAATAGGATGACTGGAGGCAGAGAAAGCTCCACATGGCATGGAGAGACAAAAATGACAATGGTGCAAATAGCACAGGAAGAGGTCAAGAGACTAGGAGACTCTTCCTTTCTCTCCACAGGGAAGCACAGTAGGTTGAGAAGATCTATTATTATGTGTGTTTTACACTTGTTACCACTGTCATTGCCACTTATCTCATATGAAACTTGTAATCGGATAGTTCACCCAAAAAATAACATTTGGTAACACTTTATAATAACGTTCAGTTATGTCACAAGCTATGATTAGTTAATAATGAACTAATCATTAACATCACATGACTACATTCATAAATGATTAATATGTGATATGCTAATATGGCAATTGATATGTGATATGCTGATATGGCATTGATTCAACAAGGTCCTGAAAGCATTCTTTAGAAATGTTGGCCCATATTGATAGGATAGCATCTTACAGTTGATGGAGATTTGTGGGATGCTCATCCAGAGCACGAAGCTCCCGTTCCACCACATCCCAAAGATACTCTATTGGGTTGAGATCTGGTAACTGTGGGGGGCATTTTAGTACAGTGAACTCATTTTCATGTTCAAGAAACCAATTTGAAATGATTCGAGCTTTGTGACATGGTGCATTATCCTGCTGGAAGTAGCCATCAGAGGATGGGTACATAGTGGTCATAAAGGGATGGATATGGTCAGAAACAATGCTCAGGTAGGCCATGGCATTTAAACCACCACCGCCAGCCTGCACAGTGGTAACAAGGCATGATGGATCCATGTTCTCATTCTGTTTACGCCAAATTCTGACTCTACCATCTGAATGTCTCAACAGAAAGCAAGATTCATCAGACCAGGCAACATTTTTCCAGTCTTCAACTGTCCAATTTTGGTGAGCTTGTGCAAATTATAGCCTCTTTTTCCTATTTGTAGTGTAGATGAGTGGTAATCGGTGGGGTCTTCTGCTGTTGTAGCCCATCCGCCTCAAGGTTGTGCGTGTTGTGGCTTAACAAATGCTTTGCTGCATACCTCAGTTGTAACAAGTGGTTATTTCAGTCAAAGTTGCTCTTCTATCTGCTTGAATCAGTCAGCCCATTCTCTCCTCTGACCTCTAGCATCAACAAGGAATTTTCACCAACGGGACTGCCGCATACTGGATGTTTTTCCCTTTTCACACCATTCTTTGTAAACCCTAGAAATGGTTGTGCATGAAAATCCCAGTAACTGAGCAGATTGTGAAATACTCAGACTGGCCCGTCTGTCACCAAAAACCATGCCATGCTCAAAATTGCTTAAATCACCTTTCTTTCCCATTCTGACACTCAGTTTGGAGTTCAGGAGATTGTCTTGACCAGGACCACACCCCTAAATGCATTGAAGCAGCTGCCATGGTATTGGTTGATTAAATAATTGCATTAAAGAGAAATTGAACAGATGTTCCTAATAATCCTTTAGGTGAGATTTATAAGCTGTTTTCCTCAGAGGGAACAAAAAATGTCCCAACAAGAATTTTAGATATTGTCATCTTTATGGGGACTTTTTGTAACACAATGTAATATAGCATAGGTTATACCTGAAACACGCACATCACTCACTCACGCACGCACGCACGCACGTACACACACACACACACACACACACTTTGTGTCATCCTTTGTGTCCCTTATCCAACCCATGAAGTTATAAAGCCTTTTTTTCATTAGTTGGAGGCAATTTCCCTTTCAATATATACTCATTATTAATGTTGCCAGTGTGACGTGTTTTGCATGTTGACCATGCCAGCAGATGTTGCCTAAGGTGATTCTTTTTCACTCTTGTTTGTTTGTTTTCCTACTTTTTAATTCCCCTCCCCCAATTTCAAAGTCATTTTCTTTTGAATTTAATTTCTGCTCAAAATGTTAAAATATGCATGTAGACGCCTGCATCCCTTTGTTTGCAGTACAGAGCCACCCATGGCTTATATAAGGACATTTCTCATCAACCTTCTGGGTGCTTTATACTGTATGCAGCTTCATTTTGTGATGTAGGTTCAGAGCGTTCCAGTATATTTATCTTAACTGAAGAGATTGTAGTAGCATATGTGGAAATGCATATGATGCAAACCTCTAACACCTTCACTGTTTTGGATCTCATTTGCCTAAAGGCTGAACACAAACCAATCCCAAACACTGGAAGAGTAAGCAAGATTTTCAAATCAAAACAGAACCGGAGAATGGAAATGCTACAGCAAAAAAAGCACCTTTTTTATTATCCTTGCAGCATAAACCACAGGTACTGACCTCAGTGTGCTAATAATTGAACATTAAAGGGGATATGGTGTACAAAGGAAATACTGCCCTTAATAAGCTGTGTTATGTGAAACTGTCAAAGAAAAAACTGCTATCTGCTTTTTCTCAACCTGAACGGAAAATCATCAGACCACCTGCAGAATAACAGTCTGTCTTATCCAGGTTATTTATGGTACTACTTTAGGGCAAGTCATTTACTCAAGAGTGATACGAATTTTCCACCCACCTTTAGGTATCAAACAGAATGTACTTGCAAGGGTACAGATTCATCAATCCCCTGTTATTGATAACACGGACCTTGCCGGACATCGCCTCCCTCTCTTGTAAACACCTAAATAATTTAAATCCAGACCACTTTATTTCCAGTGAATTACAAAGCACCGTTGGATTCCACTGCTAACCTGCACACTTGACACTTGACACACACAAAAATGGCAACCTCCCTGTCTCTCAAAAGTGCTGATAGTGAAATGCAGAGTTGGCAAAGCTCTTTAGTTCAGGTTGCACTAAAGCCTAGTTCAGACTGCATGATTTTAAAACTCGTCGGGTCACTTCTCTTTTCACACTGGGGTATCATTCAGTCACTGCTGTGGTCATTCTGCACGATGGATCGGCAACAAAGGGTTTCACACTGCATAACTGTACAAGAGGAAAAATCGCTGACAATTCTCTCTCACCAGCATGCAAACTATATTTTCCCAACTACACTTGCGATGTGACAAGCAAACAGCGCAAGATCACACGTGCGTCAGACTGGAGTTCTCGCGCGAGACTTGGAATTGTTATTAAAAATGATAAACTGCACAAAGTTTGCTCCAAATTGTCTGTGCACTGATTCGTGGAGAAAAAGAAAAAAAGATTATGCTGGAGGAAATTGTTGGAGAGACAGAGGGAGCAAGGATTGAGTTCTGCAAAGAGAGTTTGAGGTAAATAAATAATTCTGCTTCGGCTGAACGTGCAAAAAGGTTTGGGCTTTGTTTCTGTTTGATAGAATTGTAAATATATCTATTAAAATACTGATATTCTGTCGGTCATCGCCGATGTAATTTTTTAGTCAGAACACATTTCACACAGCAGGAGTTTGAATCGCCGACAGGTCCAGATATTTAGCATGCCAAATATCTCGTGGGTGTCTGCGACTCGTCAGCGATTCTCTCTGATCGTGTCTTTGATAATTTACTCTGCGTGATTGTCACTCGCGTGCACGGGCACCGATTTGCCTATGATTTCGGGCATTTGTCGACGATTTCGCAAAACCTGTCGGCAGGTCATCAGGGCAAAAATCGGGCAGTGTGAACTAAGCTTAAGGTGACTGTATTAGCAAATAGATTTCTACTACCCGTTTTCTATCTGTGAAGTAAATACAGCAGTCAACAACTACAGATCTTCACAAGGTGGTCTCACAGTATATGTAGAAAAGGTTGTGTAAGAAAACCTTATTTTTTGACTAAGGTGCTTGCGTTAGGAATCTCCTTTTAAATGAAGGATTCGTGAAACCAAAATGCGAAGAATAAACATTTATTTAAATCACAAAACTAACCATAACACGAAGGAAATGTGTATTATAAAAAACAACAACAAATTATCTTCGGAACAAGTAACAAAGTATAATTAAAGTATTGCAGCAAAACACAAGAAAGAACCCAAAGAAAAGGGGAAATTAGAATAATACAAAAACAAAAAGCTTGTTTGCTGGTGAATCTCCTCTCTCCTGCCATGCTCCGCTTCAGCGTCCTTAATATAGTTAATCAGCAACGACACGCCGGTGCACAGGGCGGATCTAGAAAATCAAACTCAAACAGAGAGATAATAGCAGAGACAAGACATCATGAGCAAGGACAATGCACACAGGGAACAGGCCATAACACTTGTAACTCTTTACTTGTAGCATGTGTGTGTGGTAATTGTTGTTCTATAGCCTGTGTAACTTGTAGAAAATAAGACCTTTCATATTTGATTTATGCTTCTAAATGTGGAGAGGTCAGAAAGCCAGACAAAGTCAGATGCCATTTTCAGGGTCCAGGACCTGCTGCGTTCCTGCGGATGACAAATGAGGGGCTCTATAGGACTAAAGCAGACTATACAATTACAGTTGTAATCATCACCTCACATGATGGATCGCCCACCTGATAAAAAGTACACTGCTGCTTTATTAGAGATTTACTATCAAAGTGTTTCCAATAAACTTATGACATAGCATTTCAAGTAACCTTAAATGTGCTTTATGTGGTAACACTGATGTTAAATGGTCAAATTGGTGTGAATATAGACCCTACCAAGGGAAGAATCGAAAGAGAAGAAAGGAAATTGTAGGTACCACCTCAGAAGAGCCCAAGTGATAGAAGAAAAAAAAAACTTCAGCCCACTGGCGAATTTTCCACAGAAACATTACCTTGATGCCTGAGACCAAAGACACCATGATTGTTGCGACATGCATTCTGTAAAACATGTTGATGCACCCAGGTGAAGCAGAACACTGGATCAGAGAGGGATCTGAAGATTTGTCCTTGAGAGGGCTGACTGAACGCCCCGACAGAGCAAGCCTGGAAGCATTGACCGTGAAAGAGAAGTTTGCTGATTTCTTCAGCTCAGGCAGAAAAGCTTTAGGAAGCCCACTGCCATTGTTCCTGACCAATCAATTTTAAAACATCCAAATGTTGTCTTCTGAGTCAGACTACTTCACAAATAAGTTTAATCAATTTTGGAATTAATTGATGCAATCTGACTGACAAAATATTCACTATGTATCTTTATTTGGCTTTATATGGTGTCTTCATTTAATTTTTAACAGTTCAGAATAAAATGAATTAATTTATTATTAAACTGTTGTTATTGACTTCAATCCACTGTATTTTGTTATCTTTCTTCTGCTAAAGATCTTATGATTTGAATCAGTGTGTTCATACATCGCAAATGGGCAACAATATGGTCCACAATATCTGTGCATTGGGATAAGAGAGCTTTTATTAGACCATGATACACACAAAAAACAACAACAACAAAAAAAACTTCAAATCGGCAGATCTTCTCTGGCCAAGGAATGAACAAGGTGTGATAATGATTAAGGCTGTATCACAAAAGTTTACAACTTCTGAAAAAAAAGTCTCTTTACATTGTACTAATCATATTGGTCTTTGATATACCATTTAACAAAATGTGTTAATGAAGATTTAGCATTATACAATGTATTCATAAAGGCCAACCTCTTTAGAAATATGTGACTGTCTACATTTCTGCAAATCTAAAAAAAACAAAAACAAAAAACATGCCTTTGTGAACCGTTTCCAGCTGAATTGAGCACTTGAGGCAGTGACTCAGCAACAAACTTTTATTTCATTTTACATTCACAGGGGTGAATTATTGATTAATCAAGACTAATTTTCACGTGGTTTCTTACACAAAAATATGTTATGACTTGAAGGTAGCTCCCCTGCTCTGTAGTTTACCAAGTACAGTGTTGTACTTGGGATGCGGAGCTTTCACATACGACACCTGGAAAGAGCAGTGAAATATACCCAGAGCAATGTTTCTGCTTTCTCAGAAATGTAGGCAGAGTCACATTTCTCTAATGAGCTTGATATGGAAATGACAGGCACTTGCTTATTTGATGAATGAATCAGTCACTGGAACGAATTGTTAAATGAATGACTCACTTGTGTTACACATAACAAAAAATAAAAACAAAACAAAAACAATTAATTATACTTCATTGTTGCAATTTGATGAACTAAAACAATGTTCTAAACACTCATCTCTGATCAGCAGGCACTTCATTTTCATTGATTATTGGTTATTGTAACACAGATTTAAATAAAGGGAATTATTTAATTTATAGATAATTTAGTTATATCATATCACCTTAGTAAAAGCTGATAATATATGTAAAAATTATTAAGAAAAAAAGATATATGCAAATTCATACTAGAATAATCCTCAGTGATTGATCAATGAGAGCTCTTTGTCATTTTGTGCATCAACAAGCATGCACGATGACAGAAGAGATGAGTTTAATGGAGAACTCCAGTTTCACGTGGAGTCATTGCAGACAACAGTGGATTCAAAAGAATGGCTACGGGAGTCTATGAGGTCACATCTGTGCAAACGTATCAATTTGGACCAGAGTCGGACCCGGGAAAAGATGACAGCTCCAATGAAATTCTACAATTTAGGCTAAACAGGACGTTTCTGAATTAATGTAATGTCACTTTGATCTGTCTTTATGTACTGGCAGGGTAACGTTAGCGTAGTGAGATACGAATGCTATGTGTTTTGATGTATATGTTAGTTCATTGACAGATTATGTTACAGCTAATGCCTGTTAAACTGCTAATGCCAGCTAATACTGTTACAACACCATTTTTTTGGACAGTAACAGACTAATCTAAATAATTAAGCTATGTGTAATGTTACCATCCACAATAACTTTAAAACCAGCATACACAGTTTGTAATAACACAATAACCATAACGCACTGTTCATTATAATCGTGTTATTATGAATTAAATTGAGATGTCATACATAGATAGCATGCCGTAATTTAACATACTCACTTTAGCTGCATTCATCGTGAAGCGTGCATGTGTTTCAAACTACACTCACTTCTTCTGGAGGGGCAGCAGGAACACGAAGAGCTGGTACAGATCTGAATCGTTTATTTAAGAGCAGCTTATTACTCTGGTGATGTAATCAGCCATCATAAGGTCAATTCCCAAATATGGTGCGTTCCGTGAATATAAAAAGAGAAGTGACGACATCTAGGCAAGCATGCATTCCGGGTTTGTGAAGTGATGTAATTTTGGTGTGCCAGCTTAGGTTCAGGAGGTTAGGGCTTTTCGGTAGCAAGTGCATTTTTAATGATTTGTGTCAGGAAGGGTAATCTGGGACTCACTTAAATTACAGTGTGGCTGAGGAGAACGGCAGATACGCGGAGTGAACGCTTGTCATTGCGAACCTTTTATTTGCATGCCATCGAGTGCACTGCGCAGTGCGAGTTAATCGCGGTTAGGTGATCCATTTTCCGAGACGATCATCTCCTAAACCTAATGTTATATTCTAATAGTGGTACAACGTGTGGAAGTGTTGCAGCAGGCTTTCCGGCGGTGGAGGCTTTGAGGCTTTCCAGCTGTGCAAGCTTTGAGGACTCCAGCTGGTGCGGCTTTCTGTAACCGTTATTTGCGTGGGGTACTGACTGACTCTGGACGGATTGGATGGTGTTTCACTTGCAAGACGCTGTGTTCGACCATCTTCCCATCTCTAGTTCGAACCGTGCGTTCTCTGTGAACTTGTATGTGAATTCTAACCCAACAGTGTGATGGTTTCCATCTGCTGAAGGACGACTATCAAACTGATTAACACATGTCAGGTGTACAGCCTGCCTGGATACATCTAAATTGGTGCTTGGACAGCGTTCCTTGACAGGAGGTAATCTTAGTGACAAAGATTTATGTGTGTTACTGGTGTATGTTATTAGGAAGGGTTTTTTGGGGGTTTTGTATTTACTTTTTGTTGAACAGATTTTTTTTTTTGTTTATGATCATTTGCTTGTCAAGTAGTAGGTATCGTCCCGCCGTCGTGCTGATCACTGTATACAAGCATCAGCTGGTTAGCCGGTGTGTCCATTGAGAGAAAGATGGCCCCTTTTGGCCGTTGTGTGATTTATGCTTCATGGCATATTGTCTTATGTGAAAAGTGCATGTATTTTTGTTTGTTTGTTTATTTCCTTCAGAATCTGGGGTACCCGCGGTTCCTAAAGTCCTCCGGGTGTGGTGGTGGTTTGATTGACAGTCTGCAGTATTCACAATGGGTGGAGAGTTGTGAGAGAGCATGAGTGGTTGCTGTGATGTTCTGATAGTCAGGACAAACTCCCCAGGTTCTGTTGTGTGTGTGTGTGTGTGTGTGTGTGTGAGAGAGAGAGAGAGAGAGAGAGAGAGAGAGAGAGAGAGAGAGAGAGAGAGAGAGAGAGAGAGAGAGAGAGAGAGAGAGATGTTTGACCTATGTAATTTTAGGAGTTTATATTAAAGATCGATGTCATGACATGATATTCTTTTGTATAATAGTTTTTTTTTTTTTTTTATAAATTGTGCTACTTTTTTGGGGACTAAATTCTGATAATTGATAACTCAAACCCCTTTATCTAAACATCTACTTAACACCCCTCATGTTTGTAGTTTTGTAACACTTTTTTTTAATCAGCGTTTGTAGTTCTAATCGAAATCACATTAAACTCGCTTGTTGGCAATATCACTCGTTAGAGTGTGCGTCGATCTGTACTTCGAATTCTGACTGGAAATAGTAAACCATCCGGGTATCTTTGGAATACTCTTTTCAACATACTATGATTTGGGACATGCTAGTTCTTATTTTGAATACTATTTAGTATCGATAGTATGCAAATTAGGACAGAGGGATTGATTCAGAGGCCAGGTTTGTTTTTTTGTCTTCCTTGTTTCCTTGTATTTTTCTTTCTTTCTTCTCTCTTTTCTTCTCTCTTGATTCTTGGAAACATAATATGTTAAATGATTTATTGTTGTTATTTGAAATTACAATTACAAATAATTCAATTAATTAGACCAATACTTGTTGATTCAATGAGACTGAGGCACTTCATATCAACAGCTCTCTCTGGCCACGCATCACTGCGCATGCTCAGAAGTGCGGCGGGAAATTCGGGAACACACGGTCGGTCCAGAGTTTTCAGAGGCTGGAAGTGGAGTTTTTGAGCGGCGGAGAGGTCTGCATCCTTGATATTGAGGGGGTAAGTACTTGATATGTACTTGTTTGTAATTAGTACTGTGATATTATAGATTAAATATAAGTTATTAGACACTGTGGCAATGTTTCTATGCAAGTTTGTATTCCCAGACTGGAAGCATGTTTCACCTTCATGTATATACCAGCGAAGCATTCTGGGAACTGAGGTCTTTCATCCCCATGAGACAAAAATATAATTTCTATCTTTTCTCAGTCTAGAAAGCACCAAATTCAAAAATAATTTCACATTTCTAATACATTAATGAATACAGATTCATCTTCCTAGCGCTGAAGTACCCCTTTAATGTAACGTTAGCTAGCATAATGTGCCATTTTTACGATATACTCAGGGTGTTTACATAACATATCGATTATATCTGTTTATATTTTATATTTACAGTTATATATTTACAGTTTAAACTTAAAAACTGAGAAATGATAACCTTGTAAATGTAGAATTCACAGCAGAGCTCTTGTATTAGATTGAAGTTTACTTTACATGTATACCTATTCAAGTTTGCAATTTTTGTATTTAGGGCTGCAACAACTAATCGATAATAAATTAGAATGAAAATCATCAACAATAAAAGATTAGTCAGGTCTGCCTAAAAGATTAGTGCAGGTCTGTGCACATGCAACTTTCACCAGTTGCGCCAAGTTACACGACTGAAATAGTGGAGAAAGAAAACATAAAAATTAGCTTTAGTTACAGTCAAGTCATCCTGGGTGTATATGCAATTCTTCTTTTAGACGAATAAAATCAGGGTTATATTAAAAAATATCCTGGCTAATCCAAGCATTATAATGGCAGTGATTGTTGCCTTGTTTTTGAAGTCCATAAAATTGTGCATCCATCCATCGTAAATGTGCATCTAGCCATCATATAACTGCTTCACAGCTCCACGAAGTGGTTAGTTTGTGTGAGAAAAATATCCATATTTAAAACTGTATAGACTAAAATAACTAGATTTTGGCGGTCAGCTGTGCAAGTCGTCTTGGATTAAAAGATTGACCCCTGACACTACATTTTGTTTTGCTCTATCTTCTGTACTTCTGCATTCATCAATACGCATAAATCTAGGGTTTACAGCAATCCGACGGAACGTAGTTATTTTAGTCTGTAAAGTTTTAAATATGGATGTATTTTCTTACACAAATGTGCGACCACTTCAGAAGACCTTTTTTAACCACCTGGAGCCATGTGGCGCAGTTATATGATGGATAGATGTACCTTTATGGACTTAATAAACAAGGCAACAATTCACTGCCATTATAATGCTTGAATTTGCCAGGACATTTTAAATATAACTCGGATTGTGTTCGTCTCATAGAATATGTTATATATATATATATATATATATATATATATATATATATATATATATATATATATATATATATATATATATATATATATAGTATAACTATACGTATAACTACACAAATACCTTAAGCCGGGTGCACACTGTGCGATTTTGGCCACGATTTGGCCGTCTGAGACAAATTTAGGAAATCCTAAAAGATTCCTCAGATCCTAGGCTAAAATCTGACGTCTTTGGTCGTTAGTTTGACATGTTCACCGGCCGCCGATTAATGAGCTCTGCGATCAAATTTTACCTCAGACGAAATTCTGGCAGTGTCAGAAGATTTGGCACAGAATCCTGCAGTGTGACTTCTCCTACGACAACAGTCAAATATCTCGGTTTTTCAAGACAAACTATGACCAAAACGAGAGCTAGAGATTTATTTGTAGCCAGCATTTCAGTCCCGCGTGTAATGCAGCTCACTGTCACCCAACGCGTCATTCATTGATGATATAAAGCTCCGGGTGAGATTTCTTGCGCGCGTCCGTTTTTAGCGCGCCTTCACTATCGTGCAGTCTGACATTAATGACAACTGAGATCTTACAGTGTGACACGGGGATCATGTTCGTACAGTCTGACAAGGGACATTCGCAAAGGATTTTGAAAATCGCACAGTGTGCAGGACCCATTAGTCAAACTATGGATTTGAAGCAAAACCATGCTTTATTTATGCTTACCATGGAATAACTCCAATAACTTGAACTTGAACTTAAATTATTAGAGACATGAATTTGTACTGTATTGCCATAATGACAAATTCTCACAGCACTCTGCAAAATCAGACCTTTTTGTGACTCAGGTTATGTGTTTTGTGTGTGTGTGTGTGTGTGTGTGTGTGTGTGTGTGTGTGTGTGTGTGTGTGTGTGTGTGTGTGTGTGTGTATGTGTGTGTGTGTGTGTGTGTGTGGGTGTGTGTGTGTGTGTGTGTGAATGCATGCATTTACATAATCTAATGTAAATCTGGCTAATAGTTCAGTTATCTTTCAACTTCCAATTGATCACAGCACCATTGAATTTCGCTGATTACTCCAAACATCTTTGTGGATTATTTAACCAATCTCCCTTCAATGATCAGCGCCGACAATGAGCTGATATAGCGATATAAAAGCCCTAAGAATCAGGTATACCATGATAACAACATTAGTGTGCATGCTGGCATCATGCTGCCATAGCAACATGTCCAATCATTTGGGCAATTTAGAGGCAATTTGTAGGCCTGTAACCTGAAATGTATTTCATTAGATTATCCACAGACCAGTTTCTTCCATTCTTACTGTTAATGGATAATGATGCAATTACTTCCATATAATGTTGGTTAGGATTTAGAAGAGAAACACAAATGCATCTTAGAATCAATCCTATTCAAATGGGAACCCCATTTAGATTTTAAATGTGCAGCAATATGTAACAATTACTATTCAATTCACATGTGACTTGGTTCAATAAAGGTTAAATCTTTACTGTAACTTGCAGTTGAAGTGAATCAATATATGGAAAATGTGCACACATACCCCATCTTCTTCCAAAAATTGTTGTTCAGCCATGAAAGATTTTAGATCCATGAAATTTCATACAGTAAACACATATATGAGTCCTACTAAGGGCAAGAATGCAGGTTTTCAGTTGCACATGTCAGGAAAGTGCAAGCAGTTTCACTGTACTTTTAGCTATTATTATCAGTTCATTTGTGTTTCTTCTTTGCTTAGAGACCGTGAAAGCAGGCCATTTCTATTTTTTTAAAACTGCTATTTTGAATAATATGCAAGAGCTTTTTGTGGTCAGTGGTTTCTATCCCCCAAATTTATTCTGAATGTAACCCTGGTTAAATAATTATTTTATAAATATTAATTATTTATATGATTGCTTGAACATAACATTATTATTATTATTCATACTTGTGAAATTATAGAAGACTAATACATAAAAATATGTATGTATAAATATATTTGCATTTGGAATTAGTCAAGAAACGAGAAACAGCCAATCGGAGCGTTGATTTGTTGGCTCCGCCCCCCTTGTTCACAGATCGCTCGGCGCGCAGGCTGGAACACAGATGCAGAGTGACAGGGAAATCCGATCTGACATGAGAATTGAAAAATATCAATCTTAAACTGTTTAAAGTTACTTAAACTTATCGAATCAGTGTTTAAATTCGAGATATTGGATGATCCAGTGTGATTGTGTCGATCAAGCACTTCAGAGCTTACATTTTGAATCGGTGAGTTTACTAATGTTATAATTAGCCTTAAAAACGAATGACAACACATTTCATGTAATAGTGTTTTATTTGTTTTATACATTGGAGACAAAATGGTATTGTATTGTGATGTAGTATGGTTCGCATTGTTAATTTACGGTGTGGTTATGTTCAGACCGCATGGTGTAATCAAGCGGCAACCTCCCGCGATCTCTCTTGAAGCCAATACGGAAGTAATGTAAACTGCGATTCCTTAACTGGCCACTAGAGGCAGGCTCCAGAAGGAGCAGAATCTCATTGAGCCCCATGTTAAAATTCTCAACTTTAAAGCAGAAAAAAACATGTTTACAGCCTGGTTCAAATTGTGGTTTTGGCTTACAAGGCTAATTTTGATCTTCATGACAACTGTGAGGGGGGTGAATTTTTTTACAACTCATTCATTTACGTTATATAAAGCCTTAAAGTTCTGCATAATTAAGGGCGTGGTTACAGGTGGATAGCCATTTATCTGCCATCTATAGTTATTGCGTCACCTCAGCTCCGCGCACATCCCGCCTTTTTGCCCATTTTTTGTTATCTGGGAGTGACGCGCGATGACTCGCTCACAAGATGGCGACGCCCAGCTCGACTCTACTTTAAGCTTCAGAACGGCTTATCGGAATCCTATGGGTGACGTCACGGACACTACGTCCATATTTTTTTACAGTCTATGGGTGTAATGAGTGTTCACTGCCGTTCGCTGACGCCATTTTGGTTTGCGTGTGCCTGTGGAAAAAAAGAGAAACACGTGAACAGACAGGTAAATGATTATAATGTCATTTGTTATGATAATGCTATGCATATATGTATTTTATTTGTTCCTGTGTACTATATTTAATTGTAGATCATTATTGATATACAATATTGAATGCACATTCTGGCCTGTGATCAGGCCAGGTTTTTTTTCTGTGTGAACATTTTTTTTCCAAGTTGGATTTACATAATTGATGGCGAGCCTCCCACTTCGACCCTGAAAGGATCACGAATCTAGAGGAAAGGACAATTTCCCATTTATTCTTTTCTACAGACAAGTAAGAGAACACTTCTCAGAGACTGGTCCTTTATAGTTTTGTTTATGGGACTGAAACATCTCAGGAGCACAATAGGAGAAAGTAAACGCTGATCATTCTTCCAATTGACACAAAGTTGAACTTGAAAGACTTCTTTGTGAGTTTCATGTGATATCACCGGTGATTGTGATTTAATTTGTGTTAAATTACATTGATTGTGATTGTGATTACTGTTGACTGAATAGTAATTTAGAGGGTGCACCCAGGGTATACATTTATAGCTATTGTATTTTACTCTGTTTTCTTTTTTGTTATTCTTTGGGTATGTGATTCATGTGGGAAATTAAAATATTCAAGGAAAGTCACTAAAATTAGTACAGTCAAGTAAAGGCCTATATTTCAACTTACCTTCTGTCTCTGCCTGTTACTCAGTATCACCGCCGCCTCCCTGTACGTACCAAGCAGTCTTCTGATCATTATCATCTGGTCCATTATTGAGTTAGTAAGACCCGCTACATGAACTTTTTATTTTATTGACTAGTTGGACTAAGAGGGATTGTGACATAACCTGGTGTACAGTCCACTGCATCACAGCTCTGACATGAATGCATATTTTTCCTCTGTAGACCATTTTTCCACCTTCAAAGCACATCAAATAATCCCTTTAATGTTTATTTATTTACTTCTTTTTTTTTAACTGTTTGTAAATGTATGTGTCTGAAATGCGATAGATTTTTTTGGAGCACAAGAGAAACATCTTAAATTTTTTTCATGCAATAATAAAGATTCATGCATTGCTGTGAGCTCTTATTCATAAGCATCCTGTCCATCTCACAGACACGGTTGGCTCCAGATGCCATCACAATTTGAATGATTGGTAGATGATACCGCTATGAGCCATTTCTCTTCTCTGACTGATGTCCGCAGACCTTGTTCAGCAGTACACAAATAAGCCACAGAGATAGTTTTTCAGTGGGCCATTTACCTGTCTCATATTATTTGTCATATCTGAACAATTCCCTGTCTGTGATGCCATTCTGATAGATGCGTCCTTCAGCACAAACCCTGTCATGTTTCATGTCAGTCTCAGAAAGGAATCTGATGATTAACCTTTTAGCTCTGCTTCAGGCTATGATATCTAAATGTCTCCCTCCATATACGGTCCATTTAGATCACAATCACATTTGAATACTGATCAAGTGCTTCATTTTCTCTCTTTTATATAAAACCCTATTTTTTAAAAACTAAATTAAATTCACATTGAAGTATGTCTCTACTCAGACAATCCTTTTTTGTCTGGTCTTAACAACTGATGCAACAGTTCAGGCCAATTGGAGATTTTTATTGTGATCTTAAGCAGTTTCATTACTTTCACGGTTCGTCCAGAAGCTTGTAAAAGAGACTTTCCTTTTTGGTTGCACTCAGTAACTCAACAAGTGATTTCACAAAAAAAGCAATTACTCTCCATACTGAGCATTACCTTTTATCTCCAACAAGGCCTTTTCCATCATAATACAAGGTGTTTCATGCCCTTTCAGAGCTCTATAGTATCAAAGCTGAGTCCATTAATACTGATACAAAATGAAGTGTTATCATTTAAGTGGCAATTCTTCCCATTTGCAATGTGTAGATCTCTTTAACATTGTATGCAGTGGTTACTTTAAAAAAAAGTGTTAAAACAGTTTAGAAGGTCAAAGAATGTTTTAATGACTTTATTGCTTTTTTACATTTTCAAAAAAACATAATTTAGTATGTTTATGAATCCCACAATGTAGGTGATCTCAGGTGTTACCATCCTTATGGGGACATTTGGTCCCCACAATGTAATATAAACAATGACACACACACACACACACACACACACACACACACACACACACACACACACACACCACACACACACCACACACACACACACACACACACACACACCACACACACACACACACACACACACACACACACACACACACACACACACACACACACACACACACACACACACACACACACACACACACACACACACACTTATATATGTATGTACATTGGGTTTCATGTTTTATGGGGACTTACCATGGGCAATAATCTGTACACTGTACACATTCTATCCTCTAACTCTACCCATACAACTTTTGTAAGTTTTATAAGCTGTTTTCCAAGCCAGAAAGGAGCTAGCAGTTCAGGGAGCCACCAGCAGTTCAGGAAGGCAGGGAAGGCACCGCTTAGCTTGATCACTATGACCGGAGATATATAGTACCCCATTCTTGGGAGGGGCTATGGGCAGACTATAGAGCAGGCTTATAGGCTGGAGTGGAGTCAAAGGCTGGGGCCAACACTGGAGCGGACTCATGGGCTGAAGCATCACTGGACTCTGGTCAGGTGCTGAAGTGAACATGTGCGTGTCTCAAACACACATAAATGCTAAAGCCATTATGGATAGTGCATCCCTCTCTGAGTTGAGCTATGTAATTCCCACCACTGGAAAGGGGGTCTGTAATTTCTCTCACTGGAACAGACTCAGGACTTTCTCTTACTTGAATGAACTCGGGAACTCCTCTCACTGGAATGAACTCAGGAATTTCACAGACTGAAACAGATTTTGTGAATTATCTCACTGGAACGGACTTGGTGATTTCAATTAGTGGAATGGATTTGGGGATTTCATTTATTGGAATGGATTTGTGTATTATGTTATAAGTGTAACAACAAATTCAAGCATGCAGTTTTACCTAATTAATTATTAATATGAATAGTTTAAGAACAACACCAACAAACTTGGGGTAATCTTAAAAAAAATATATTATTCATTACATCAGAAGTATATTTTTTTCAGGAAATGGGCAGACTTAAATATAGCAACCCAGTAGCTATACATAAAAGACAACTGTCAACACACACACACACACACACACACACACACACACACACACATGTCGTGTTTCCATGTTTTATGGGGACTTTCCATAGGCGTAATGGATTTCATACTGTACAAACTGGACATCCTATCCCCCTACACTGCCACTACCCCTAAACCTACCCATCACAGGAAACATTCTGCATTTTTACTTTCTCAAAAAAACTCCTTCTGTGTGATTTATAAGATGTTTTCCTCATGGGGACCTAAAAATGTCCCCACAAGGACAAGGATTTCGGATATTGCCATCTTTGTGGGGACATTTTGTCCCCATAACGTAGGGATTACCAGGTCACACACACACACACACACACACACACACACACACACACACACACACACACACACACACACACACACACACACACACACACACACACACACACACACACACACACAAAATCAAAGTTTGAACATTTATGAACAGGCTAAAACATCTTTGTTTAAATGTGCATTGTGTTACTGTTTACAGTAAGCCGACACGTTACTCAACACAGCGCAACAATAAAATAATTATATATTGGGTAAATTTGACCCACTGCCACTTATAGGTATAAATGCCATGTTTCATCTGGTTTTATGTAAACTATTTTTAACAACATGGGATTGTAAATAACACAATTTTAGTGAAAAAAAAAGGGAGTGACTAAGAGACTTGGATATTTTATTGAAAATCTGTTATGTACATTTTAAATCAACCTTGTTGCTGATGTAAAGATGTTTCAAATGGGTCTAATGTGTTTTGTGGTCTGTGCCAGCTCACGCAAATGATCCGTTCTGGGTATTGTGTCTCTAGACCTCTGGTCTCTCAAACTGTGCACGCCTGCAGACATATGCATTCTTTTACAGAGCAGACTCACACCAAATGTACGTGCCTATTGACTACACACATAATACACATGTGCATAACGTCACATTTTCATAAACATGTCAAGTGTGCCGCTTTGGGCGGCAGTGGCTCAGTGGTTCATGTAGGTTGTCTACAAACCAGAAGGTTGGTGGTTCAATCCCCGGTTCCACCTGACCAAGTGTCGAAGTGTCCATGAGCAAGACACCTAACCCCAACTGCGCCTTACATGGCTGACACCGCCGTCGGTGTATGAGTGGGTGAATGTGAGGCAAAAAAGTAAAGTGCTTTGGAAAAAAGCGCTATATAAATGCAGTCCATTTACCAGTCCATTTTGCAAGTGGAACACACACTAAGCAAGCCAGCCTATAACATATTTAATATAATATATTTTACAGATAAAACATATGCTTGCCTTTCATGCAAGCCCGGAGTGGCCATTGGGAAAATCGGGAGAATTCCAGGTGGGCCACTCTCTCCGCTCATAAATTGGGCCGGCAGACTCGGCTGCTTAATTTTTCTCTTCTCTTAATTTTCTCTGTATGTCTATATGTGTTAAATGACTGTGTGATTGATATAACAACACCGCTAATTACACTACATTTGAATTTAAAGCAGCGCATGATCATCAGACCATGCATTAAAAAGTGCCGCTTTCTGTTTTTAGAGCGCACATGCTCTCTCTCGCTCTCTCTCTCTCTCTCTCTCTCTCTCTCTCTCTCTCTCTCTCTCTCTCTCTCTCTCTCTCTCTCTCTCTCTCTCTCTCTCTCTCTCTCTCAGAACTTTATCACATTGTGTGTACTCGTGTAGTCATTGCCACGGAATGGGTCCCACTCCGGCCCTGCTTTCATGTATTAAAATGTGACATTCATCACATAGAAGAACATTATTTATATCATTCATAGACATTTTTCTAACACTCAGATCTAATCTATCCATGATATAATATGAATATAAATTTCCTCAGAATCTGGACGGCCCAATCACATCGTGTATAGAGTCGGCGGGCGGGGCCATAATGACGACGGCCGAGTTGCGTTTGCGTGCTTCTAGTAACACAGAAACTGTCGAACGGCGGCGGTCTTTCGAATCAGCTCTGCCCGCGCCTCCGGAAGACTTGGAGTTAAGCTTTCCTCTGAGAAAAGAACAAAGAGCGGCACTGAAGTCATTCTTAAAAAGGGAAGATGTGTTCGGAGTTTAGCCGACCGGATACAGTGAATGTTTAATCAGTCAGCGAGCTCCCCTTCACCGTCGTTGCTCCGGTTGGTGTAGCGCTATCCTATCGCGTGCAGAGGGAGTTTGAAAGACAACCGTTTATCCCGCCCCTCGGATTGAGCCCTGTCTATGGTGAGTTTCCAGACCAAACATCTTGATGTGGGTCTGGCTTGTCAGGCTAATGCTACTGTGGCCCAGTAGTGCAGCCGTACTAAATGAAACCACAACACAATCAATTTGCCACTACACAACGGAAACAAGGCACAACACAACGGAAACGAGCCACAGCACAACGGAAACAAGGCACAACACAACGGAAACGAGCCACAGCACAACGGAAACAAGGCACAACACAACGAAATCACCACAACACAACGGCAACAAGGCACAACACAACGAAATCACAACAACACAACGGAAACGAGCCACAACACAACGAAAATGCTCCCGACCACGAGGGGGCTCTCGGAGTGTAATACAGTTAATTTTCCTTGCCATTGCTCTATAGATTGGCCAGTCTTACAAAGATATAAACACTACGTTTAGTTTTAATTGTGTAACCATTGTATATTTACATGAAATATCAATTCAAAATCACCCACATGCATTATAGCTTTTTTACTCGTGATCACGGCGCTGGATGCCTAAGGGAACGTCTGCCAATTCCGCCAAGTGGTTGAAATGTATAGTTTTATTAATTAAAATTACTTTTTTTGTTTTGTTTAAATGTTCAAATTCCAATGTTATGCATTGAGTCAGTTTTTTAGAATACAAAAAAAAAAAAAACAACCTGTGGGATTTTAACATAAATGTTAAAAGTAATTTTAATTCATACAAATTACATGTTTCAACTGCATGGTGGAATTGGCAGACGTTCCCTTGGGCATTAAGCGCCATGGCAGCGTGTAAAAGCGTTTTCGAGTATAAATATGCAGCTACAATGCCTTTGAATTTATATTTCATGTCAATATACAATGGTTACACACTTAAAACTGATCGTAGTGTTTAAATCTTTGTAAGACTGGCCAATGGCAAGGGAAACTAACTTTTTTGCACTCCGAGAGCCCCTCGTGGACGGGAGCATTTCCGTTGTGTTGTGGCGATTCGGTTGTGCTGTGGTGATTTCGTTGTGTTGTGGCTCGTTTCCGTTGTGTTGTGGTTTCATTTAGTATGGCTGCACTACTTGGCCACCATACATATTTCTACCAAGCACAAAGCCATGTGAAATATAACATCGGCATGAGACCACAATCAAGAGAATAGTAAAAACGTCTTCGTAAAAGAGCGCTTGTCAAAGGTGACCTTATCAGCATTGCTTCAATAAGCATTTTGATTATTAGTAGCAGGTAGAAAACCGTAATGATTATGGATTTTTCTTGTGCTGAAGCAATTAAAAATGAAGCCCACCCAGCCAGTTATGGATCAATGTGTGCCGTGATGTTTCTCCTCCTCTTTTCCCTTCCATCCTCCCTCTTACACCCTCAGTGGCATTTGGGAGGTAATCAGAGTGGTAGACTCTCACATGCTGTGCATGCCAACAAGGAGCCGTTCTATTAAACTCCCACTTCCTTTCCTCCCTCTCTCTTTTCCTCTCTCCTCTCATCTTAATGATGATGTGTAATGGGGTTGTCCACAGGGGTCTCTAGTATTCACATCAGACCCTGACATCCTTCAAAAAAAAAAAAAAAAAAAAAAAAAAACATTCAGTGAATAAACATGAAATCAAACAAACAAGACACACAATTTGGTAAATGTCAGGGTTCATACGGAATATTTAAAATTTGAGAATGAATTAAACCAGGCTAACACATTTGCATTGGCTGTGTGAGAGTGAGCGGACATGTATTAATGAGGCCATTTGAGAGGCAAAGCGTTGGTAATGCTAATTACCCCGCACTAAAGGCACGAAACTCATTGGAAACTCCTGCATGCATTTGCTTAACATGCCATTGTCACATTAATACTTAAGTCCATGTTGTTCATCTTGTATTAAAGAGCATTTATTGGTCATGTCCTTCAGCTGCCGCTAGTTATATGTGACATCCTGGTGTGTGTTGAGGCCAATCAGAATGGTCTGTGCTTTTTACGGAGACAGTTAACATGGCAGTGCCCATCGCTTTTCACTCTGATGGATGTCACGACGCCTTTCTGATGCACAAAGATCATACACATCCATGTGTCAGCTCTGTTGTGTCAAAGTTCACATCAGACTGGATGGCTTTAAAAAGTCACAATGTACTTTAATGAAGATACATCATGAGCTATGATGAAATGAGTGTAAGAGACAAGGAGAGGGAGATGGAGTGAGCGGGAGAGAGGCAGAAATGAAGTATTTGGACACAGTAGGCATGACGGGTGAAATAAGGTGTCACACTGTGTTCTGGGGCTAGGCCTCAGCGGTGTATTTGCCAGGCCATAGAACTGACAACTGCACCTGCTGAGAGACCCAATGTCATATTGCCCTCAAACTAAGTCCCAGAGGCGCTGTCAAAGCTCTCAGCTCACATAATCCTTTTTTCTGTACCACTTTCATCAGCTCTGACACCACTACGGCAATGTTTGTAATTCACTCATCATTGACATTGATTAAACTGATCTTAAAGAGTGTGTTATTATTGTTAACTATTATAATTCTCATTAATTGAAATAAAGATTAAATAAATTAAAATAAAATGTATTAAAGATTTTAGATCTCCTAACTGAAATAAAATAAGTTGAAGTACTAAAATGAAAACTATAAAAAATTATAACAAAATTACTAAAATAACACACAGACCCTGTGTTTATTATAAATAAATAACTTAGTATATATAATGGCATGGTATATAAAATTACACTAACATAGTTTACCCAAAAATGTACACCTGCATGTTGTTTTAAACCTCTACGCATCGTGGTTCATGAATTCACAGACTCCTTCTCTGGCCTCGTCCACACAGAGACGCATTTACCGTATTTTCCGGACTATAAGTCGCACTTTTTTTCATAGTTTGGCTGGTCCTGCGACTTATAGTCAGGTGCGACTTATATATCAAATTTAATTCATACTGACTGACAAGAATAGACTTATAGCCGCAAGAATGCTCTCTATGCTGCTCATGTAGCCTAATATTAATTGAAAGACAACAACTTAGAAAGACTGAACAAAAACAAAATGCCCCCATAAAGAAAATCTTATTCTGCAAAATACAAACTGCATGTAGTAAAATATGCAGCGGAGAACAATTCACACAGCGTTCGTCTCGCGCGGCTGAGCCTCTCCCGGCAGAGAGTTCAAGTGTCTGTGGACTCGTTCCTTCAGCTCTGGCCATCTTTCTTACATTCCGCAAGTAGCTTTCTTTTTCTTCTTCATTACAGTTAAAGTAACCTCTGCTTTTCGCCAGTCCCTTACAAGTTTTTTCACTCACTTCAAACTTTCTTTCTTCTGCTCGGTTATGCAGTGAAGCGGGCACAAGTGAGTGCGCGTGAGCGGGTTCTCGCATGCGCGCGCGGCTCCCGCTCTGCCCTAATGCGACTTATAGTCCAGTGTGACTTATATATGTTTTTTGTCCTCTTCATGACGCATTTTTTGACTGATGCGACTTATACTTCGGAGCGACTTATAGTCCGGAAAATACGGTAGCTGTATACGAATAAGTACGTATAAAGCGTTTCGTCCACACGGATCCGGCGTTTTGGAAGCATGAATCCGATATTTTCTGAAACCGTGTCCCAGAGTGGATAAATCTGAAAACGACATTCTTCGTGTGTACAGCCAATCCATATATTTTGTGAAAGGGTGATGTCATCACTACGTTCGGCACAGTGAAAGACTAAAGGGAAAACTACGGGCACTGGGCATGCCACATCAATATTGTGTCAATGAATTACCATATTTGTATTATTGTAAGGGTAGGTTTTGGGTTGGGGTAGGTGTAGGCATTAATAAAACACATTTGTTAAATAGCAAATGTATTTTTTCTTATTTTATCATGAGATTTTGCCTCACCTCTAGCCACAGCTATACCCCTTCTAGCCACAACTCTTCTTCTCTGTTTTTAGTGTATTTCTGTGGCAGAATTAAAGCACCACACACTGGCCTGGCATGTATACTGCATTGTTTTGAGTCTTTTTCAGTGATCTCATGTGTACGCAGATATTTCTTGAAATGAGAGAAAAAAAAAAAGATTGGATTGGGAAAGCTCTGGCTTTGTGTAGAAGGGCCTTAGTGTGGATGTCAGTGTGAATGTGTGGGTGTGTGGAAGCATGGTTACTGATTGCCACTAATCAGATCATCAGCACCAGCTGTGGCTGATCAACTCGCCAATTTAATGTCTTGCTAACCACCTTGTGTTTGTCAGATTGTTTGGTTGTCTCCAGTGGTCCTGTCCTCCCTTCTTGTCCACCGGAAATTCGTTGTTCCAGCTGGCTCCTGTCTGTTGCTAAGGTTCTTCGTCTCACTTTCTTCAGCAGATTGGTTTGCCCATTGCGTCCCTGTGCTTCCTGGAGACTCAGCACTGCCTGCCATCGACTCTGACCACCATTGTTTGCATTATTTGTTTATTTAGTTGAAATAAACATTCCTATTTTTTACTCACTTGAATCCATCTCTGGTTCCTGACAGTATTACTCCTTTTTGTAAGACAAAATAAGACATTTTGAAGAATGTTGTGATGGTTATTTATTGTCCCCATGCATGTTATAATCTCTAATGTTTGGACCACAATGCTCTTTAAAATATCTTCTTCTGTAGAACAGTGTTGGGGTTTTCAGAATGTACCATGATTCTGCTGGGAGAGCGAATCCACTACGTGTGTCCATATTACCAGCTTAGAGCCCCTGCAGCAACAATTCTCTCAGGTACAGCGCGACACCGTTGCACTCGCGCAGGTCCCCAGTGTCGCTTCCTTTCATGAAGGAGGATTAAGAGTTCCCTTTCACTCTCTCTTTTGGAACACACACACACACACAGTCTTTTGTTTTTTTCCAGACAAGGGCACTTTCTCTTTGTGTATCCAATATCCTCTTTTTTGTTCTTTTTATTACCCTTTCATAAAAGGAAGAGGATGTCCACTGATGATAATTAAACTTGGTTTCCTTCGTTTTTTTGTCTATTATTTGGCCTTAAGGTGTGATATATGGTCATATGTTCTGTACGTGCTATAAAGATTGTTTCTCTCACAACACGCTCGCTCGTCTTTAATAAAGCCAATTAAGTAAGCCAATAAAGTAAGTGGATGAAGACATTGAAATTGTTACCTATCATAGGAACTCGAGCTGCGTCACCGCTTTGGGAACGCCTCTGCATGATTGCGTCGTGAAGCATGTATGTCATCAGCCCAATAGGAAGACGGAACGTCATAGGCGGGGGACGCCACGGACCCGGAAACTATAAAACACACCGGCAAACACACGGCGTTAGCTTCTGTTGTCTTCAACAAGCGCTCTGTGTCATTTGTCTTTCCAAATATCTGTTTGTGTCTGAGTTCAGACCCTTGTTTCACAAGTTTGCACTTGTGATATTAGAGGAAGGATATTATGGCGAGCGAACGATTGTGCAGATAGTGTGTTCCTTTCTGTCCTCACTACTTCACGGACAGGGATACACACTCTATGTGCATTGTTTGTGTGGGTGATCAGCATTTGTGTGGGCTCGGGTATTCTCGTTCCAAAAGCGGTGACGCAGCTCGAGTTCTTATGATAGGGAACGTCTCGGTTACGTCTGTAACCTCAGTTCCCTGAATTGGGAACGATATGCTGCGTCACCGCGCCATACTCCCCGCATGCTCGCAAGCGCCTTGTTTCATTCTTTTCAGAAGCTAACGGCATGTGTTTGCCGGTGTGCTTTATAGTTTCCGGGTCCGTGACGTCACCCGCCTATGACGTTCCGTCTTCCTATTGGACTGATGACATACATGCTTCACGATGCAATCACGCAGAGGCATTCCCAAAGCAGTGACGCAGCGTCTCGTTCCCAATTCTGGGAACTAAGGTTACAGACATAACCGAGATGTTTTCAACTGACTATAATGACATCACAACAGAGGCCTTTCATTTCACATTCTAGGCCATAGTACACAGTGCAGATTCATTTTCAGTCTGAATTTTTTTTTTTATAATAATAAAAAATTATATATATATATATATATATATATATATATATAATTTTTTATTATTATAAAAAAAAAATTCAGACTGAAAATGAATCTGCACTGTGTACTATATATTATAATATATTTATATTATATATCATATATTAAATTATATATATATATATATATATATATATATATATATATATATATGTATATATATATGTATATATATATATATATATATATATATATATATATATATATATATATATATATATATATATATATATATATATATATATATATATATATATATATATATATATATATATATATAAATTGTCTTTTAAAATGTCATGTGAATGCTTTAATCCAGCTGAAATCATAACACTCATCTGGCTTCATAAACGTGTCACAATCTTTTCTTGTTTAGTTTAATAGTTTCATTGTCATGTCCCTATCATGCACTATCAAACCCTTGCAGCTGATCCAGAATGCAGCGGCGAGAGTGGTCTTTAATGAGCCGAAGAGAGCGCATGTTACGCCTCTCTTCATCAAACTGCACTGGTTGCCAATGGCTGCTCGCATCAAATTCAAGGCACTAGTTCTCGCCTACAAAACAACCACTGGTTCTGCACCAATATACCTAAACTCAATTGTTCAGACTTACACACCCTCCAGAAGCTTGCGTTCTGCGAATGAGCAGCGCCTCGTGGTTCCTTCCCAAAGAGGCATGAAATCGCTCTCACGGACATTCTCCTGGACTGTTCCCACCTGCCGATCTCAATTCGTGCTGCCAAATCTGTAGCCATTTTTAAAAAACATCTTAAGACACATCTTTTCCAATTGCACTTTTCCTATTGCACTTGACCAATACAGAATAGCACTTACTGATCATATCTACGTCTCTCATCCGGATTTGTGCCTTCAGGCGGGTATGTTACATAGTTATCATAGCTACCAAAATCCAGTGTTCTGTATTTTGCGTACGTGAGTTTTTGCTGTCGATGGCTATTGCTGCGCGTTTAGCTAGAATGCCATACAAAACCAACCCATTGGGCCACTGAATCCGCATTAACGACAACAGTTGGGGCATCAGCCTTAGTCCTAATGGGTTGTTATCATAGCTATCAAAATCCAGTGTTCTGTATTTTCCGTACGTTAGTATTTGCTGTAGCTGGCTATAAAAAAAAAAAAAAAAAAAAAAAAAAAAAAAAAAGTTGTGCACTGTGCTAATTAATTGAGATTTCTTACAGCTCTTACAGGTTGTTGGCCTTGTTTGTTCCGTTGCTTCTATTGCTCTACCCTTTTTTGTAAGTCGCTTTGGATAAAAGCGTCTGCTAAATGATTTAATGTAAATGTAAATGTAAATGTCATGTTTTCATGGTTTTCAGTATGGTTTGCCTGAGTTTTTAATAAAGACGAAACTCACCAACCAGAAGAGTCCATTACCAATCTCAAAACAATTGGTTGTTCCTTAAAAATCTGCATCTTCAGAAACATATAAGGTTGGATGCCAAATCTCTCCATTGTAATTCCAGTAGAGATGTGTTTGCTGCATGTCATTGTGAGCAGTGAAACAGCCAATCAGAGTAGAACTCCACGTTACTATTCATGACCCTTCCAAATAAGGCAAAACAGAGCATTTCATTCCAGGGATAATTTATAGGGTTGTGATTTGACCTGTAAAACCATATCTGGACAATTGTTGTCCTTAAATAAGCCACATACTCTCTAGATTTCAGAGAACAATTTAAACTATTGTTTTAAATCATTCTAGGGCACCTTTAATTTATTTAAAAAACAGTAATGACCCTTAACTTTTAAAAGGTAGTGTGCATCCGGAAAGTATTCACAGCGCTTCACTTTTACCAATTTTTTTTTTTTATGTTACAGCCTTCAAGTCAATTTTTTTTGGTTTGTTTCCACTGATCATCCTTGAAATGTTTCTACAACTTGATTGGAGTCCACTTGTGGTAAATTCATTTGTTTGAACATAATTTGGAAAGGCATACACCTCTCTCTAAAAGGTCCCACAGTTAACAGTGTATATCAGAGCACAAACCAAGCTTTCATTAAGTTGAAGGAATGTCTGTAGACCTGTGAGATAGGATTGCATCGAGGCACCGATCTGGGAAAGGGTACAGAAATGTTTCTGCAGCATTGCAGGTCCCAATGAGCACAGGGGCCTTGATCATCCGAAAATGGAAGCTGGCTGCCCACCCAAACTGAGCTATCGGGGAAGAAGGGCCTTAGTCAGGGAGGTGACCAAAAACCCGATGGCCACTCTGATAGAGCATGTCTGAAGGAAACCAAGCTGGCCAATAATCTGGCCAATACCATCCCTACAGTTAAGCATGGTGGTGGCAGCATCATGATATGGGGATGTTTTTCAGCAGCAGGAACTGGGAGACTAGTCAGGATCGAGGAAAAATTTAATGCAGCAATGTACAGAGACATCATTGATGAAAACTTGCTCCAGTGTGCTCTGAACCTTAGACTGGGGTGAAGGTTCATCTTCCAACAGGACAATGACCCTAAGCACAAAGCCAAGATAACAAAGGAATGGATAAAGGACAACTCTGTGAATGTCCTTGAGAGGCCCAGCCAGAGCCCAGACTTGAACCCGACTGAACATCTCTGGAGAGACCTGAAAATGAGTGCTGACACTCCCAGCCCAACCTGATGGAGCTTGAGATATCTTGGCAAGAAGAATGGGAGAAACTGCCCCAAAATAGGTGTGCCAAGCTTGTAGCATCACACTTTAAAAGACTTGAGGCTGTAATTGGTGCCAAATTGGTGCTTCTACAAAGTATTGAGCAAAGGCTGTGAATGTACATATGATTTTTTTAATGCTTTTTATTTTTTATAATTTTGCTAAGATTTCAAGCAAACTTCTTTCTCATTATAATAATGGGGCATTGTTTGTATAATTAAGGGAAACAATAAATAATTCAATCCATTTTGGAATAAGGCTGTAACATAACAAAATGTGGAAAACGTGAAGCACTGTGAATACTTTCCTTTACTTTTGATGCACTGTAATGTGATTTAGCTTGTCCACCATTCATACATATATAAACTAGACTACAGTTTGCCTTGATGTTGTGTGCTTGCCCCTAAAAACACAAGAAGGTTGTTTTTTGTTGTTTTTTTTGTTTTTGTTTTTTTTACAATGAATGTAGCTTGACAAAATGTGCAAAAACCTGTTGTAGCTTGATTGTAACTGTGCATGTAAATGTACAGAGGGACACAGTGTTTGTTACATTTGCAGAAGTCATACTGTATAATAGTATGACACATTTACTTGTGGGTATTACACCTTTTTCTTTTAAAAACATATATTGAGCGTCAGTTTTTTATAGTTCACATGGGGGGGGGGGGATCAATGCTGTTGAGAAACTTTTGTTGGATAGTTTGTTTTTTAGGTCTGTGTGTGAAGTTTTGTTTTTTTATTGTTTGATTAGCGAGCTTTGTGTGCTTTTTAGATTTTATATAAAGATTATAAAAAGATTTTATATAACTGAAGCTAAAATAAAATGTCATAATGAGATGTGTATAATTTGTGGACTTTACTTTCAGTAAAGTCCCTGAAATAGTGCTCCACAAAATGACAAATTAAGAATACATCCTTTAAAGAATACAATATTCTAAACCTGAGCACACACGTGCACAAACCATTGCCTCTGTTTGCACACTAATTCACTGTTCCCTCTTCAGCCCCTGGCCTATAACATTCTCAACCCGATAATGGGCTATGTGCAGTGACAATAGAACTCATTACTTTGGTCAAATGACTTTATATACAACCTAATACATTGCACAGGCAGACTCCACAGGGAGAGCTGGGGCAGGCTTCATATTGACCATGAAATATTTAATGCAGAGGATGACAATTCAACGCTGCAGCCCTAGCAGTAAAGCCACTGCAGCAATCCCCAGCCTCGCTGCAGTTCAGACAGGAAATAGAAGCACTTACTGTTGAGATGTTTCATAGCTCACAGTATATCACAAGCTTATTAATTACCTGCTGTGAATTAAAGGGATCACACTTGGCAGAAATTAAAGAGGACTTTGTGCTGCTGTTTATATATGTCCTACTGTAATAATTATTTAGTTTAGCGATTATTGAACAGACACAGGATCTAATTAGTGTAAGCTGAGGTTGTAAATGCATTGTGCTGGTGAAATTCAGAGAGTCAGGGATACAATAGTTTATGGATGTGCCTGAAGCCTAAATCCAGATTCAGAAAGGTGAAGAAAATAAGAAATGCATATACGAAGCCCCTAAAAGGACATGGTTAGGCATGCTGCGGTAGCTGGATACATTACAGTATATCAGGGTTCACAGTAACACTTTAGAATAATGGTCATTAGTTAATGTATTAACTGACATTAACTAAACGTGAACCGTAAATTTTTTCCTATTTGTTCATCTTTGGTAGCGTTAGTTAATAAAAATACAGCTGTTCATGGTTTGTTCATGTTAGTTCACAGTATAATAACTAACTTTAACAAGATTTGAATAATTTATAAGTAAATGTTGAAATGAACACTAACAAAGATACATCAATGCTTTATTAGTGCAGTTCGTTATTAGTTCATGTTAACTAATGTAGTTTACTAATGTTAACTAATGACCATTATTCTAAAGTGTTACCAGTTTCACTTATCGCATGAAAATAGTAAAGAGGTGACTGACAGCTGATGTGGGAGGATTTGGTGCACAATAGATCCTGAGCGTCATATCTTACCTTAAAAGGGGACATATCATGAAAATCCGACTTTTCCCCATGTTTAAGTGCTACAATCGGGTCCCCAGTGCATCTAGCACACCAGAAAACATGCAAAAGGACAACCCAGTAACTTTTTTCTGCAAGCATGTGAAAAAACAAGCCACTCATATTTCTATTATAATATCGCTTAAACATGTTCCCACTCACGGCACTGACCAAATAAGTATAGTTTCCGCCCTCAGCCAGTTCAGTTCACTGTCCGCCATTCTCTCCACATTCAAGCAGCTATAGCGACAACAATGTCTTTTGATCAATGGAGGTGCATTGCCTGAACAAGTGACAATTCAAGGCAGGTTTTGCCAAAAAGTTAAAGGAAATGTAATGTATTTCAATTAATAAAAAAATGGCCCTGATATGTCACTATAGACATTAAGAAATCATATTAATTTAAAATGCTTACATCACTGACAACAGTAGTCTGGCCACGATATTGACATTTAAAAGCTCCACCTACCAATGTGATCTACCAATCACAAAGTCAGTAGTGTTTCGGCATCCGGGTTGCCAGCTATACTCTAGTTACCACAGCTGCAGCTACAAACGTTCCTGCTGGATCCTGCAGCCTATGGTTTCCTCCCCTTCCTTTGCTTTGCCCGGCCAGAGAATTAGTAGAGAATGGATTCAGTTTATCAGTCGTGATGTCAGCACAGGCTTTACCATATGGATTCCGCCACAAATAGTGAGTAATAGTAATCATTAATGCCTGATCTGGGATCAGGGATTTCTGATGTGTAGCTAATCATTCAAGTTCACACAGATTTTCTTTCTAAATAGTTTAATACTGTCAGTCCCGCTGCTGGTCATCTTGATGCATCGGTGAATCAAGCCAGTGACCAAAACAATCAACTTCATGTTCTTTCTGTTGGTAACGAAACAAATCTGTTATTTAAATGATTAAACTACAGAGAGCGATCAAAGAACACTCTTTAAATGTTCGGATCTGTCACTCACACGTATATCTGCAGTACACGTGTCCAAACTGTAGTTATAATAAATGACGCTAATATGCTCAACAGAAGCTCTTACTGTATTGTTGATGTACATGTCGATGTTGTGTTTGTTGTTAGTTGTGGTGAAAGCATTTTGTGAGAGAAATAACGTTGAAAAGTTCACTTGTTTACAAAGTTTACTGCTTATACACAGCTCTCAGATACAAACAAAATAAACTTGCGGTCTTAACAACTCGACACATTCTCAGTAGTGATGTCCGGTTAGCCAACAAATCGTTCTTTTTAACCGGTTCTTTTTAGTGTACTGGTCGAACTAACTAACAATGCAAAAAGTCCATTGCATTGGCTCTCATGTGTCTCGTGATCAAATGTGTCATTACGTCAGCAATGATTGTAAAATGTCATTGTGGGAGCAGGGGGATCGTAATTTCAGTGATTAAAACATTAAGATCAACTCTGCTCTTTCCATAGTATGACTTCAGAAGGCTTGGAATGCAACTCAAGTTAATAGTTTTATATTGTTTTTGGTCAGTTTTTTTGCATTAAACACCTGTGACTGTACATTTATTTGCCTGCTATGTGTTTTATATTGTTTAGATGTGGGTAGGTTTAGGGTAGGAGTTGGGTTAGTTGCTCCAAAATATAAAAGCCTTGAAATATTAATTAAATGATGTCTGCTTTTACAAATGCAAAGAATCAAATGCATCTGTGTATGACGGCAAAGGTTTCACATTGAAATGAATGGAGCACCCAGTGCATTAACAAATCATGCCTAAGGGTACCTTTAGTGTCTTCCTTGTGACACGAAAGGCACTTGACCATGCTTCGGATTTTGACGCTTTGGGAGTGAAAGTTGATATATTTAAATTGGATCAGATGTAGTGTATGTGCAACTGATCATGCTCATTTCAAATGTTAAATATCTACATTTTAATGTAGACACACTATATTTAGTCAAACCAAGTAGATAAAGCGTCTTGGTTATGCATGCAATCCTCGTTCACATTCTAACATAATTCGAACGTAACCGACTGAAAGCGAACCAATATGAAACTTCCTCAAGATACTCAAAAACATTGCTAATAACAGACTGGAGCTTTTCATCTCAATGGTGATGTGCTGAGAGATAAATTTTTATATTCATTTTAAGTGCGATTGCAGGAATGTCAAGAAGAGGGGTCACTCCTCTTTACAGTTGGCCATTATGGAACACAATCATGCGTTCTCTCAGGGACACACGGCCCAGCCTCCAGCACTCGCTGTTATCATGTCTCACAATTTCTCTTGATTGCATTGCTTGCTGCATAGTGTTGAGATGTATATGCCAAGGGCAGTCGAAGTCATGCAGCTTTTTGAGAGCTTGAAATGGCAATTTCCTGTGAGTTAAAGGTCAGTCTCATGAAGATCTCTTGCAAATATCACAATGCAGGAAAAGAGAGGTTGGCTGCTACATCCCAAGTGTCATCTCGATCATCTTGGTTTACATGTCATTTATCATATTTGTAAAGTAATTGAAAAATAGGTTCACCGAAAAATGAAAATTCCGTCATTAATGAATTACCCTCATTTCGTTCCAAATCCGTAAGTCTTTCTACATGCAATTTAATGTGTTACTTGTCATTTGTTTGTTATTATTTGTGAAATTTACCTGAAATTTATGAGTGAAAATTATTCAGAAGGAAAGATTTTTAAGGAAAGAAATGATGTAAAAAAATGTGTAGGATTACATGTTTTATATTCTGAAAATCTTTATTTAAATAATGACATTTGTATAAAATATTTCCACTTACGTAACTATTTAGATTTAGCTACTCTTCCACTGCCAAAAGCCGTTCCCTTTTCCTTGCTTTCATTACCTTCTGTCATCTTTCTCATGTTAAAAATGGCCTCCAAAACGAACCCACTATGGCAAATGATCATTATAAATGTAATTTCATGGGTCATAAACATAACCTGCATGTATCTACAAACACTAGCATCCTGCAGTGTGGGCCACTTGTGTGTCTCATGCCTTGCATGTATCTCAGACAAGTGAACATATTGAAAGGACATGTTCTGGCACATTGCACCCTCATTGTAACCTGACAGCAGATGAAGTCGCAGAGAGAGGTCTTTAGGGCATCGTTTCAAAGCCAGCCATGGTAAGGGTGATTGTTTGAAGCTAAGAGAGAGAGGAACCTGCCTGAAAACAGCCGGTTGTTAAATGTTCCCTTACCTCCAAATGAACGGCAAATCCAGGGTGTGAGCCCTTGGGTCATGAAGCCCTCCCTCTGCAAAATGTCTTTGACAAGCTTAAGTAACCCAGGTTCTCTCTTAAATTGTTTATACACATTGCTTAAAATAATTAGAGTAAATTGAGTTGGCTCCTCATTAGGGCAGGATTTGTTTGTTGAAGAGTGTGGTGTGACTCAAAGTTCCTCCTCTCTTGGAGGGAGTTATGCGAAGAATAACTGTTTGTAAAGCCTGGGGGAGCTGTTGAATGTTATAACCTATTTGCTTGCAGTCTTTGTTTCTTATTTGCAAATGTGAGTGAAGAAAATGCAGTAAGCAATTAAAAACAAAGAGGAATTTCTGGCATTGCTGTTCAAGTTATTTGCATATTAAAATGTGTATGCCTTATAGGAAAGTGTTTATTTCTGCTAGCAAACACAGTAAAATGACTGCATTTCATCCAACAATAATGCACCATTCATATGCTGGATTCCATGATATCAACTCACCGACAATGAGAAAAACATTCTTTGTTATGTCTCAAATGCCTTAGTCTTGTCAAGGGTATGGCCATGTCTTCTCGTGGAACACAGGAACTCAGTCATGCTTGGCCCTTTGAATTGTCAGTTATTTAGGGAAGGCAGCTGTAATCATTGCATCGGCAGTGGTGGAAATTGACAGTAACTTTGAGTGCCAGACACACTGCAGGCATTGATGAAAACCAGCGGAGGATTTCATACACTAATACTAAGTCAGAATGACAAAAATCAAATTGGAAAGATGACAAATAGACGCAGAGAAGCAGAGTGGAACAGTGAAACTCTTGCTGTCTAGTTATTTTTGATGGTACAAAAGACAGTATAAAGTAAAAATAAATTCCCTGTCATGGTTTATGTTTTTAATAGTTCACCCCAAATTTTAAGTTTTGTTTTTGTTTACTCAGCCTCATCTCATTTATAGCCTCATAGACTTTTATGTTAATAGAATGAAAGTTACTGAGGTTAGGCGTTTGGGACCCAACTGAGGTTTATCGTATAAAGAAAACAGAATATTTTCTTCTGTGTTTTATATAAAACAGCAAATCTAAGTTTAGAAAGCAGGACAGGATCGGAGAGCCGTGGGAAGTAGGGGTGATACACAAAAATGACGGTTCAATACGTACCTTTGTTTTGAAGTCACTGTTCGAAACAGCAGGAGGGAGCATATATCATGTTGCTTTTTTCTTTTAAACAATGGTTTACTGAACAAATTGTGTGTCTTTAAATAAATTTAATTATAATACTGATCAAATAAATGATATATATAATCTACCTCTGCAAATGCTTAAATCTATATATAGTAGCCCCTACTTACACACTACTACACATTACAACAGAGGCTAAACCAGGAGCGATTCTTTAGAATTTTTCTGAATAATTTGATTTCTATGATCTACATGTGTGCCTTTTAAGATGTTATGAAGGCCATTTTTTTTAATATAAATAAAAATAGCTTGACAACCATGTCAGTGGGCAGATATTCTTGATATAATTTTTCTGTTTTTCTCAGTGAAGAAAGTAAACATGGTTAACTGATATTTAAATGTTTTGTGAATCATTATCTTAGACAAGTTAATTTACTGAAGGCTACCAGGAAGGCTATGTAACTAAGTTTATTAAATGAATTGCCAATATGCACACAACAAATCTGATGCCCAATACAGCTTTTTTCATTTACTGAAGGGGCTACAAATTAAATTCTATTAATTTACAATATGAACAAATTCATTATTAATCTTAGGCTATGCTAAATGACTTTGTTAATATGTATTATTTGTTAATTAAATAAATCACATTACATAGGCCTATTTTCAATTCAAAAAGGTGAAATTAGACAAAATCGTTTGGTAACACTTTATTTTAAGGTTCCTTATTATTATGCATATTACTAGGATATTGGCTGTTTATTAGTACTTATAAAGCACATATTAATGCCCTATTCTGCTTGACCTTATTCTACAGCCCTTAACCCTACCCAATACCTAATATTAAATTCTACAAAATGGTGAATATGTGTTCCCCATACTAAAGTGTTACCAATTGTTTTAATTTGCCTGAATATTTTGTATCATATGTTTAATATTTCTGACTTAAGCAGCTAACGAAAAGTTTATTTTAGCTACTTATATCTCACACTTGACGTGGAATTCTTGCTCAGCCTCAGCAGCTTATGAACATAAAGCAAGCCTACTCTGATTTGACTGGGCACTGAAAACACACACCTCTGCTTCAGACGTGCGTTCGGCTTGGCGCCGCTGCAGATTGAGGAATACGCTGATTAATGCAGAATAAAAGATGGGATGAAGCCGAAGCCTCCTGCCAGTTTCACATGTTTTAAAGTGGAGTTAATCAAATATATTTTTTTAGGGGCTGGGCTGGGCTGAAGCCCCCTAAAAAGGGCCTAGTGACGCCCATGGGCAAAACTATAGATTTAGATAATCTACACTCACATAAATATTGTATGCAAATTTGTAAATTACATATAAGGAAATTGTTTTATTATCTTTTAAATTATTAAAATATATTCATTGACAAAGTGGCCATCATAACTTTAAACTTCAGATTAATTTAAATGTACATTAAACATATTAAATCATCAGTAACACTTTATTTTAAGTGTCCAGAATAATGCATTAGTTAGGCATTAATTCATGATTAGCATGTTCACAATTAAGCAGGAGCAGTAATTAATGATTAATTTTACTTTTTAAGGGTCTGGAATTATACCTTAGTTAAGTATGTGTCACAGTACATTTAGTATGAAGATTTGTGAAGACGAGGATGATTCAGAAAACTCAATCTTTAATAACAGGACTCATGGAATAAACATTAAACATGTACTGTATATCTAGACAAGAACCAACAAACACTGATGGAGAACTGAGAAATGGGAGCTCTAGTGTAGTCTTACCTGGAAGTCTCAAATGTAATGCCATTCATTAATTATCCATCTAAGTATTATTTGTCATCTGTAGTATAAGTTCTGTTCCCACCTATTACTACGTTCTCAGATGCTGACGCCAGTGTTCGCCCTCATCCTCCCCACCACCATCAGGTTGGTCTCTATAATACATCAGGGGGTAGACTCCAAAATGTCATGTTAATGCTCTATTGTTACTAAAATGGCAATTTTCCAAAACATTTCTATCCATTATGTTGTATACATTTTTTATTCTCTATAAAAAAGGGAAATTGTACATAAAGCTTTATGATATATACATTTTTTTTATTATTAATTTATTTTACTGTAAAAGCATAATATGTTTGTTTAAATGTTGCCAATATGTTCATGTTGTACCTTTCACCATTTATCCAAACATACAAAAATGTATGTTTTGTGTCTGTAAAAGCTACTTATTAACTTATATAAAAAATAAGGGGCATGCAATTGTCTTTATTAGTACTGTATAAATGGTAGTTTAGCCTAAATTATTGGCTTATTCTGGTCAATTAAATTAAATTAAATTAAATTAAATATTACTCAATAAGTACCATAATTAATTAGGATAACGGGGTCAAATTGTCTTTATTACACTATTTTAGCAATTTAGATCTGCAAAACCAGCAGTAATTAAACAGTTATTAGCCCATTGTTCAGTTAAACATTACGGCACAGAAATATTATTAGATACACAAAAATTATTTAAGTTGTAAAAATGGCTAAAATATGTTTACTATACAATCATCAATTACTAGGCTATTTTTTGTTAATTTATAGCATAAATGTGTATCTTAATATGCATCTTTCAAATGTTTAATCATTTGTAAATAATGGCTAATATGCCCTTACAAAGTTAATCATTAAGAACAGCTGTGTCCATGATTAAGTAATGCATAATTGTGTAATTAATTGCTAGTTTATTTATGTTTAACTATGCATTATTCTGGACCTTTAAAATGTAAAGTGAATCATTAACTACTAGGGCCCTTGCACTCTTGCGCAATTGACTTTGTACACCGACGCATGTGTCATTCCTATTTTGCACCCGCGCAAAGCGTGCTTTTCTCTCCACAGAAGCACGTTGCTAAACTAGTGAATGAACTTGCGCTCCCTCAGCGCAAAAAAAGGAGGCGTGTTCCGGTGCAAACAATCCCTGGTGCTATTTTGCTGTTCCATTAAACAATTACGCCACTGACCAGAAAAAAACCTAGTCTAAAGTCAGTGGCGCGTTGCGCGTTGTTCATTATGCTATTTTAAGGGCGCATGCTTGACCATAATGTATAGCATGCACAACGCACAAACACTTGCTCATGACTGCTCATGTAATCTACACAGATGCAACAGTTATTTTTGCAAATCATAAATTGTTACACTAAAAAAATATTAACACATTCGGTGACGGAAATCATTGTGGTGTGCCACGAAGATGTGAAAGATTAGGCATAAATCTAGCTTACAAATTATTCAGGCTAATTGTAGTAATTAAGGATCAGACCTGTTTGCCCAATAGTGGCAAGACATATATGTATATAAGGACATCTGACAAATAGGTTTGTCCGTCAAGAACCAGGAAAAAAAATCGACTGAAAAACTGAAAAAACTGTTTAACCGACGCCTGTTTAACCAAGACTATTTTGGGTGGGTTTCTCCCATCCCCATACAACACAATTTCTCTGTCTTTCACTGCTCTTACAAGAACATCAGTCTCCTCGGCTGTGAATCGCTCCTGGCGTGCGCCTGTTAAATACGCCATAATAATAGCAATCCATAATGGAACTTGCGCACCTGCTTTTAAAGGGAATGTTGGATGAAGCTCTGATTGGTTTATTCACGTTATGCCCAAACCACACCTATGAATAATGAAGCTACTTCAGACCAACCCATTTTAGATGTGCGCCGGGTGCAAGAGCCATTTATCCTGCCGAGAAAATAGCAACAGCGTCGAGACCCGCCCACAAAGTTACTTGCGCTTCGCGCTTTGACACTTGCGTTTCAGATGGTTAAAATAGGGCCCCTAGTGTATTTTTTGCTTAACTAATTCATTATTCTGGTAACTTTTTACGGTTAAAATGATTTGAGCAAGTGCATAACCAGCCAGTGTTTAAAATGATCTGCTTTTCCTTAGCTCGTTTTACAATGGTAAGCTTGTAATAATGTTTTTAATTCCAGTGGTACTGGTGGATTTCTGCGAGAAATTCAAGCAAATCTTTGCGTTATTACGTTATATCTGTACACATAAAGAAGGAGTCCTGGTTAGCAGGCTATATTGCGTGAGGATAAAGGAGGTGGAGAGTTATAGCCCTTTTCTCACAGCACTTGATATAGGCTAATTAAATGTATCAATTTGATGGAGGACCCAAAAAGGTTCAAACGACTGGAGATTCAACTGTTGTAAAATGCAAAATACTTCAGAATTCTGAGTGGCTAAAGAAACAATTTGCCTTCAACCAGAACCATGCGAAAACAAAAGTAAAAAGGGCTTTTGAAACATGGTGTAAACTACATGTTTTGAAGGTTTTTTCAGCTTTTTTTCTGCTGTACGGGTAAGCCATTTCAATGGTTCAATTAGGCTATGTAACAGTAACACACTTGTTCACTTAACTCAGTTACAGATTTTTTTGTTGTTGTTGTGCCTTTCTCGTTTGCATATGCATTATGGTAAATATCATATGCATGTGCATGTGCATTATGGTAAATATCAATTATTTTGTGCTAGCAGAGGGAGGAATTAAACTCTACTCCACGATAATTTGTTGGTAGAAAACAATTAGAAAGGAGACTGCACAGAAATGGAAACTGAACTACAGGTAGCCATAATACACATTAAATGTAGTCACGCAATGATGATGTTAACATTAACTATTTGAAAACAAAGTATAATTGGCCCCACTTTATATTAGGTGGCTTTATGTACTTTATCCATATACGTCACTTCCACCACCACCCCCACTTCCTTACATTGGGACGTGCGAGCCCAACTATCCTTTGTCTGTTGGATGCTATATCCATGTCCGAAGCAGCACAGAAAAATAAGAAAGCAAAGGTTTTGTTGGAGGAAAGCAATAAGTGGAAACGAAAAAGTGATCGGATTAAAGGCAGGACGAGGATCAACATTGGGCCAGCGTTTGCTCGTTGGCGTGAGCTGAAGGAGGAGGCGTGCCCGACCGATGCTGACTTAGCTGTCATGCTTGCTATGGTTATTACCTACCATTAAAACATTGAATTGAAGTATCATAGATTCTGTAAAACGGGAACCAATAGAATCGGCTACCATAATGTAGGCTTGTAAACATGAGCATCGCGATCATTTGGCGTTTGAAAAAAATAAAACCCATGAAATTATATACATATGACAAGCTGAAAAATATCATCGCTGTCCGATTAAAACCACGTATGTCCATTTTGCCGATTTTGATATTTTTCGACGGATTGAATGTCCAGGTTCATTTCCGTATACAGTATGCTTCACATATCTAAATGGCTGTCTAAATATCTAAATGACCAATGAAAAGTTGTGAAATCATGTCATCTGATTTTCACGTATATCCATTTGGTGTAAAAGCTGTCAGTCGCGCCGTGTATCTCCCACCCTGTGGAATCTTGCCAGTCTCGTGAAGTTTCATCGTATTGTGAAGATGTTAACGCACAGATTTCCGAAGTGAAGTGAAACAAAGTTGACTGGGCATAGCGCTATATTTTTTCTGATCTATTTTTCTCCCTTCCTTCAGGATGTTTGTGTCTGTAAAGGAGCTGTGTGAATTGATGAATGTTAACTATGATAGGGCTGTTATTGAGGCGATTGCGAGGGTCAACAATGAGGAGGAAGGTTTGTAGGAAAATAGTACTGAGTCAGCCAAACAATTAAGTCTACATTGTATTCATTACTGAAATGTAGGGCTGCACCGATCACGATCGGCCGGTCGTTAATGCGCATCTCGTCAGTAAAGCCAGTTCTCTAATAAGCGGTAAATTCCCTCAGGTGCGTGATTTCACATAGCGCTGCTGTTACTACACAAAGCCGTTGTTAACTGAGATGTGCAAATAAACGCTGAAAATGAATGTGAAATATGAAATATGAAACGCGACTTGGCAATTCAAATTAATGATCGGAAGAACGCGTATCGACCACCGTTACTGTAAAATATGCACGTATGTCCATTTAAACTCAATTTTGGTCAAATGTGGATTATATCATTACACTGGCAAGAATATGGTTACATGTAAAGATGTTGTACCAAGTATGACAACGCTACATTCAACTGCTTTTGAAATACGGTGTTTTTTTTCACTTCCTGAAAAGTAACCGTTTTGAACATATGTGATTTTCATCGGGCAGCGACGATATGCCACTGTACCTGGGATGAAGACATTTCACACACGACGCAAGCAGAACAACTGCATGTGAACAGTGTTCAGGGTAACTGTTAGTGATGCGCGGGTCTGCTTTTTTTCCATCCCGCGGGTCCCACTCTTAGGAAATTATTTGGCCCTCCCTGCACCACTGTATATACTTTTACAACCCGCCCCGCATCCGAGACCATTAAATAAGCATACGGGGTCTGTGGGTTATGAAACATTTGGCACATTTATGCTGTGTTTGTATTATATTTATAAAGTATTTTTATATGTATCTTGATTGAGATTAAAATATATCAGTGCCATTGTTTTGCCTTAAGATACACATCAGTAATGTTTTTTTTTTTTTTTTTTTTTTTTTTTTTTTCTAAGGCATGATTATAAAAGCTACTTAAATGAATTGAACTAACCCTGTCTGTGAAACCAGACATTTGCCTACTAATCTTGGTTTTGTCATTCATTATTTAATGTTTAAGCCCCAAGCGCAGAGTTCTCAAAGGCATTTGTGTGTTTGCAGATGGTATAAGATGTCCGAAACACCATTTGGTCTGAATGATGAGATATGACAAAAGAGAAATAGCGTTCAATAATGTTATCACTACCATTGACTGCTGAATTGTTATATAGATGTTATTGAATTAATAATTAATTATTTATTTTTTTACTTTTTTGTAAGTACAAATAAATGCATGTGTGTGCAAAGAGGATTGCTTATAGTCCCCCATACTGATCTAAAGATAACAGGGGATTATTTGTAATTAGAAGAGGCACCAGATGAACTATTGTACAGAACTGAGCACAAATGGATTAGATTGATTTAGCTGCTCTTATCTCTGAGATTTACATGCACACAAATAAATAAAACACATAAACAGAAACAACTGACAACTGAATGACAAATGAGTTGATAAATGTATTTTAAAGCTTGCATATTTCACTGACTGATACTGGACTGACATCCATTTGCTGAAAACTCATTTTCTCACTCATGAGTCATTCAGTAAGTCCGATTTAATAAACTACCTTTAATCATGCACTTTATACAAGTAAAAAATATCACCTCCAATCTTCTCTTCGGGTGAAGTGCAAATCATTGTCATTAGCAATGAGTTAAAAGCTTTAATGTACTTAGCATTCTTCCTTCAACTGCCATTGAATTATCAGAAATGTCACATAATCATCACTTGTCATAACACAAAGTGCTCTGTCATTTCCTCTCTTTAACAGTGCTGGAATCAGAAGATGTGGATATGTAATCAAATAATTCATGTTCAATTTATTTTTATATCATCAGTCCCATGACCATGCATCAATCCTCAATGCAATCTCTCTACACTTGTTTCTGTAGTTTTTAAATTGATACATTGAAGCAGCACTTCTTGTGTATAGGTATGTTGCTGTTCTCATATTTCCATATTTTCAATTTTCACCTCAACCGTGGTCAGAAGTTACCAAACCGACAAACACAATACATCTCTGACATGTACTCTGAGAAAGTGATATGGCGCTAGTGTGATCGCACACTTTTGAATCCATCTCCTCTGTGTCACCCCAGGGAATTGAAACAACTCCTACCTATCAAAATGGATCTTGGAGATAAAATGCTCAGTGAAATTATGAGCGCCAGAGTGTGTGCAGATGTGCTTTTGCGTGTGAACGATGAAAATGTCTTCTAATAATTGCTTATGCTAAATTTCAGGAGCCAAATCTTTAGATTAACCTTTTAGTTCTGTTTACACCTGGTATTAAAAATCAATTTCAGGTTATGAAATTTGGTTAGCTGTCATTTTTGGAGCGGAAAGTCCAGTTTATCAGCTTACTTACACATAATGGCCCTCATTTATCAAAAGTGCGTACACCAAATTTCCAGTGTACACCTTGCGTACACCCAAACCCACGGTGACTTTGAGATTTATCAATATGGACGTTGGCGTACGGCACGCTCAAATCCTACGCCAGCTCAGGAGGTGGTGTACGCACGTTTGAGTTAGTGGGAAAATGCGCAGAAAAACAATTCCTAACACCACAAAACGCACTGGCAAGATATGCTATATGATCCACTGTTAAAAACCACAACAACAACATTTAGTGTTTATTTTTGTGCAACATGAACGTCAATGTTTAATTTGTGTGACTTTACCAAAGCGTTTGATCTGTAGGCATATGTATTCCTCCAGTCGCGAGCCTGTGCGCTTTATCTGACGTTTCAGGCCCGCCTGGCCCGGCAGCTGCGCACGGACTGGGACTAAAATAATTCAGACTGACAAAATAATAAAAATGGCCTTCTTCTTTTAAATAATAATAAAATCAATAAAAACGGCATTCTTCTTCTAAATAACAAGCGTCATTAAGAATAATAATCATAATAATAAGAAGAAGAATCTTACAAATTGTCATGTAATTATTAGCCTAATGTGAATGAATCTTACTCCACAATACATCATCACTATTGTACACCCCAATACATGTGCCGTGATACGAAATTAAATGCTAATTGTTTCAAAACGTGCTGTAAAATAATGCATTGTGATGGTAATTTATCATCCAAACAGCTAGCCTATTTAAACTGCTGGAGTGCGCGTCTCAACCCCCACACTAACAGTAGCTACTCGTAATTTGGGTCCATATTTTGTTTTTGTGAGCGCCTTTAATCCCACTCTTTAAACTCCCAAATAAAACAATTTCGGGTTTTTTTTCCACTTCCCTGGTGATGGTCTCGATGGGCGCGTCTCAATCATCTCAATAGTTCAGTAGTCAGAGCACTGATCAGGGAGTCAGCCCATTAACTTATGTCCTAATCAGTGCCCTGACTAGTGGACTAGTGAGATGATTGAGCGCGCCCGAACTCCACGTCGGAGAAGTTTCGTTTCTTTGCCGTCTTCTGTTTGTCCACGGCGTAAAATGAGGGCGTGCGGGAGGCAGAGACTTGAATATATAGGGGCGTGTTTTTCTAATGACGATCGTTTTCAGCCGTGGGATTTATCAAGGGCAAGTATTGCGTACACCTGAATTGCAGAGGTGCGCACAGTTTCATAAATCAGGCGGTGAGAGGAGTGTAAGCATAATCTTACGCCAACATATACACCCGTTTCTACGCAAGATTGATAAATGAGGGCCAATGTATGTCACATAACGCATGTAGGAATATGTATATTCCAGCAGTGAGTCGACACAACAAAGCATTCCAGAGACCCCCTCTCCCAAACCTGAACTGATCATACCAATCATAACCAATCAATGATGCCCCATCTGGCCCAGAGACAACAGCCCTCCCCCTTTACCTGCTTTGTCTCAAAACCAGCACAAGGACAAGATGAGTCACATAACATGTTTCCTATTTGTTCTACAAGCATAACAGAGAGTAGAACCTCACGAAGAAGGGACGCATTTATTACCGAAAGGCATAAATTCAAATCGTTATCGGGACACAGAGCCGCTACAGTGCCTGCACGCAGCGTCCTCCGAGCTACCCAGAGCTCTTCATCATCTCCACACTCCAAAAGTCCGTGCAGTGGCACCACAGAGATGCCCGTCGCGTAGCAACCAGCTAACGCCATCCAGGATCCAGCTTTTCACACCGCAAAACCAACTATTCGTCCCTCTGACCACAACAGCTGAATACCAGCCGAGCAACGCCGTGCTAAGAGGAACCCATGCTCGTAGGAGCATTCAAACGCAAGTACATGACTCTTCATTCTGGCTGAACTGGTAAAAATCATATCTAAGCGAACGAACTAAGGTCGACCTGCTAGTATATTGATTCTCAGGTTGTGGCTAAGAAATCATTGGGACTTCACTATGAATGTGTTTTTGTTAGTTTCTGTGTGTTTAGAATAGTTCAATAAACTTTTGTTTACCTTTTTCATATATACAATGTGTTTGTAAGTTACTGCCTCAAACTGATCGATTGTGTTACCTAAGCTCAAACACTGAACATAAAATTGACATTATTTCCGTTTTAACGGTAATATCCCAATTCAGGATTAATAATGTACTCTAATTCCAACGTATTGCTGGACAGATAGTTGATAAAGTGTTAAATATTAATTTTGAATCCTTTTATATGTATCATGGTTCCTTTTATTGTAATTCAATACCCCTTTGAGTTATTTTATCCGAATCAGTTTCTTACACACATACAACGCAGAGCAGCTGCACAGCCAACATTATCCAGAGCTTGAATCGCGCTGATTGGTTGGGCTGTGAAAACTAAATAAACCTATGGCAAGGCAGCGTATCTGCACAAATCAATCGGCAGCATCCTGCCACCAATGGGCTGAGCCCGCCAAAAAGGGCTTGTTGCAACCTGTTCTCACTCCTAAGGTGTCAAAATCCGAAGCATGGTTAAGTGGCTTCCGCGTCACAATGAAGATGCGAAAGGTACCCCAAGGCGTCATTTTTCAATGCGCAGGGGGCTCCATTAATTTCAATGAGAAACCTTTGGCGTCATACACATACGCACTGGGTATGGAAACATTATCCTCATGATGCAATTGTATTGGTTTATGATTTTGCCTATGACCTGTTGTAGTGTGATTCTCAATTTAATCAGCAAGCATAATTTTATTTACATTTATTTGATTTAGACACATTTTATCATGTAACCCAACCCCATCCCATCCCTAAACCTACCCATTTGTGTGTTATAAAACACAGGATAAAACAGGCAGATATGACTGTATCCACAATTTATTCAAAAAGTACAAATAATTCAAGTTTTCCGAGGCCAAATGATTGATTTGTGTGAAGGAAATCCCCAAAAGCTATCAGCGCCTCCATACGCCGAAAATCATGTACACATTTAAATAATGCCGCCCATTATGTCAGATTTCATAGTGAAATCGCATTGGCTCTCGTATGTCTCGTGAACAATTGTGTCATTTCATCAGCTTTCATTATGAAATGTCATTGGCTCTCGTATGTCTCGTGACCAATTGTGTCATTTCATCAGCTTTCATTATGAAATGTCATTGGCTCTCGTATGTCTCGTGACCAATTGTGTCATTTCATCAGCTTTCATTATGAAAGGTCATTGGCTCTCGTATGTCTCGTGACCAATTGTTTCATGCTCAAGAGTCGTGTGTATCATTTGAATGAGATATGATTGAGTGCGTTCATGGAGCATCGGGATCATCGATTAAAACATTAAGATCAACTCACTTCTTTACATGAAAACATTGTATGACTTCAGATAACTTGGAATGCAACATGAGTTAATAGTTTTATAATGATTTTTGGTCAGTTTTTTGCAATAAATACCTGTGACTGTACATTTACTTGCCTGTTATGTGTTTTATATTGTTAAATAAAAGTCCCCTTTAAATATGAATAAACTCGGTAACACTTCATTATAAGGTTCAGTTATTAACTATTAACTAGTTGCTTATTAGCATGCATATTACTAGGATATTACCTGTTTATTAGTACTTATAAAGCACATATTAATGCCCTGTCCTGCATAATATTATTCTACAGCCCTTAATCTTACCCAATACCTAAACTTAAATGCTACAAAAACTACCTTACTAACTATTAATATGTTTATTAAAGTCATAGTTAATAGTGAATATGTGTTCCCCATGCTAAAGTGTTACCATAAAATCCTGTCTGCTTTTACAAATGCAAAGAATTAAATGCGTCTGTGTATGACGCCATTTCTCATTGAGGTTTCTCATTGAAATGAATAGAGCACCCAGCCCGTCGAAAAATTACGCCTAGGGGTACCTTTCATGGAAGGCACTTGACCATGCTTTGGATTTTGATGCCTTGGGAGTGAGAACAGGTTGCTTGTTGGCATACACAGAATAAAAATGCTGCTGCTCATAAGTCATTCTGAATAGACACATAACCAACATACATTGAGAAAGCCAACACTTGAATATTTACAGCTGAAGACTCAGAATGTTATTAATATGGAGACATATAGGCTCAAACATAAAAATACAAATATTAAGAATATATTTTTTAAATGTATAAAAATATTATGTTAATGTAGTTTAACAACTTATAACCACAACTAAAGTCAAACCACAAGTGTGGTCATGTTTCATTTCAAATCTGAAGATGATATCTGTTAGGTTGTGTGTAGGCAGGAAAGCAAAGACGGGTAAATACAGTTCTCAAACAACATTTAATAAAATAGGACAGTGAGTCATACAGGTCGGTAGCAACACACTCAGACACTCAGATCAGACACAGACTAGGAGAGAAGAGAGAACTTAATAGAGAACCCAAATGAAAATATCTCTACAATTATGCTTTCTACAAATAATATTGACCTTGACTGGGAAGTTTTTACAGAAGGTTGATGATGATGTGAATCAAATGTGTTATTGCCATGTAAACACCCAGTTCCAACACCCAGTCTTTTGTCTACTTGAGACCACCATCAAGTGTTTGTATTAGCTTCTTTTCACGATCTAATGGGGATTTCATTCATATGGTGATGTTAAAAACATGTTCTATTTAGCATTTTATATCATTACTACACCTGCTAAGAATTTATAATGTATAGTACTGTGCAAAAGTCTTAGTGTTTTCACCCCCCCCCCCTTTTTTAAAAACTTGTTATCTATATATTTTGCAATAGTGTCAGTAGGTAATATCAGTTTACATTTTCAAACATTTACTCTGCCATTCATTGTAATAATTCATTCCAGTGAGATTTTTGTTTGCAGAGTCTGACAACAGCCGTTTGATCCACACGCAGATCTGATCTCATCATCATCGAGTCTGTCTAGGATTACATGAAGAAACTGAAAAAACTGAGACAAAATCCACAATAACTGCGACAATATCTACAAGACGCTTGAAGAAACCCTCCTGTAAAGCTCCCTGAATAATGAGCTTGAGCAGTTGCAAGGGTTTAATATAGTGCATGCCGGAAGGCCAGCTAGAAGACCATTAAAGCAGTCCAGTCTGAGGAGAACAAGAGCTTGGAGTAGGAGTTGTGTGGCTTGCTCTGATAGGAAGGGTCTAATCTCCCTAATGTTGTATAAGACAAATCTCCAGGAACTGGCTCTTCCAGTAATGTAGTCAGTTATGGTTGAAGAAACCTAGCTGAAAGGAGAAATTTTGATGAAGTGCTGGGTTGGTTAAGACCACAAGCAGTTCTGTCTTTGGAAGATTGAATTCAAGGTGATGCTCTTTCATCCAGCCAGAAATGTCTGTCAGTCAGGCAATACAGACACCAACTGTAGGATCACCTGATTGAAATGAGAAGTAGAATTGAGTGTTTCTGAATGACAGATCCCTATGATGACATGTAGATGGAGAAGATAAGTAGTCCAAGCACTGAGCCTAGGGGAACCCCAGTAGCTAAATGACTTAGACTTGAAAGTTAATTTTGCAAAATAGGTCCCCTTTAAGGCAGGTTTTGTTAGTGTAATTTTGGTTTTTCTTATTTCTTTTTTTGACAGAAAGGTGTTCTAACCTCTTTTCCGTCACACTGTGAAAAAAAAAATGGCTTGCCTGCTGCTTCTTACATAAAAGTACAACTTGGTGGCACTCACTATTTTGCAAAGCAACAGTAGGCCTAAATAGTCGAGAAAGAATCCAGTCATTTTGTGTTTGGCATTTTTAGTTTGACACAAATCTGCTGTTTGAAAACTGTTAATATGATTTAACTCCCCTTATTTTTTTTGTGAGAAACTGAATGTTGTGCTGTGCTTTGTGTAGCAGAGTAATCTGGGTATTTCTGCTCTAGCACCAAGAGTGGATTTGATTTATAATGTTACTTGTTTACAAATAAACAGCTCAAACACTTTTTTAGTCTGATCCCTCAAAATTTATATTAATACCAACTGTAAGTTGCATTTGCATTTGCTTAAATTGCATTTGTTATCCTAGGACCTAGGTCATCCTATGGACATTTGCAGTTTTAAATTCTTTTGCCTTTCCACTTTCTCTCGTTTTCTCAAATGCTCCGCCACGTTCTCGCAGGCCCACTGTCATTATAAGCCTCTTTGACTGATATTTGCTTTTGGTCTGACTTTGAGCATGCTGACTGAGCATCTGATGGCTGTGATTACTCCTCAAGTTGTTTGGAGGAGTAACAGTCTACAGCTGCTGATAGCCACAAGTTCCGCCCACCCCATTCTGGGGTTAATTTGCTAGATTATGGGCTTCTCTCTCCATTGAAGTGGATCTGTCATGGGACTCAGAAAGCTATACCATTTTTGTCCTCAAGATTGCTATAATCAGAGCAAAGTCACAGTTTCAGAGTTCATTAGTGTAAAGACGTGATGGGGGTAAGTTTGCATATAGCAAAGATTCGCTCTTGTCGCTTCTTGATGTGTCGCACATAAATAGGGATTATGTTCAAACGACGAGGACATAACTGATAATCTACTTAGAGCTGCACTGAGCTTTTCCTATGCGCTAGAACAGTTTCATTTCTTTGAACCTGGTGCATGTGTGGCATTCTTCATCAAAAAGTGACCCCACACATTCTAATTAGGAATAATCAACATGGCTTCTATTCAAGAGGACGGGGACATGATGCTAAAATGTGGATGCTGATGCAATGTTCATTAGAGTCTTGTAAACATTCTTCTGCTTTTAAGTGCTCTATTGAAATAGCTTTGATCCTCAACTTAATGCTACGCAGTTGGCGTGGCAGCAGAACATTTCAAACCCTCTTTGATCTTAAGTGTACCACAATTTGAAATTTCCAGCACTTAACAAATATTACTGAGTATTTTGTCACTAATTAATTTCTTCTTTAAAATGTGCATTTATTAAGCAAGACAACGTTCAGCTCTTATAATTTGTCCATATATAAATATAAAAATAAGAAATGGGTGGGGGGGGGGTAATGTCAAGTCTTTATTTTCTTTGTATACATGGCAAAAACAGCACAATTTTGTCATCAGAAGAGTATATGCTGTACGTACTGTACGTACACCGTGGGATTCTGATTTTTACACATAAGTACATTTTATTTTTTAGCAGTATTTATTTATACTGGTTGTAACTACTCTACTGTACTGTACTGCAACTACTGTAGAGATTGCTCAAAACATGCGTTGAATGCCTGTGTATGCACAAGTCAAAATAAGCATGTACAAGCACAATCTGTGTGTTCGACTGTAAAAAAAAGAAAAAAAAAAGAAAAAAAAGTATACTTTGGGCTTTAGCATTCAACAGAGTTCCCTAGAGGGCTCTGAAAGTTCTGTCAACTTCTGTCCTTCCCAGATATTCTGAGCAATGAACATGTGGTAAAGTGTGTCAGTGGTGTTGTTGTAGCAGCACTACCATTAATAGCAGTGGAAGGTCAAGGCCAAAAAAAAAAAAAGGACAACAAAACAAAATAGAGCTCAAGAGGACTGTGGTTGGATGTCTCAGTTTATAAAACTATGGCCATATTATGGATCCTTATTTGTTTATGAAACAAGCATCTTCACTAACCCTTTGATTATTTATAATAACTAGTAGTTGGGTAACTTTCATTAATGCTAATGTGGACACTGATTTTTGTTTAAATTTTTAATTATCACCCTAATAATTCAAATAAAACATGAATATGTATATAATGCTCTATTTAGAGGTAACCCCAATGAATGAAAGTATTTGTGCATCAGTGTAGTGCCATTTACAGGCTATTGCTACACACAAAATGTAAAGAAGCTATTGAAATATGTGTTATATATAAGTATAATATATACTGCTGCAGCCATTTGTAATTTTAACATGTCTCACTTCCAGTTATATTCAGCTGTGCATAAAGCTTATGTTGTTCGATATTGCATATGGGTATTTCCTACCATTATTTTAAGATTGCCTTTATTATAAACATGCTGGTTTGCAGCACAAACAGTTTTACAGTTTACTGCACTGTGATACATTCTTCTCGTAATTTCCCTATAATGGCTAATAAATCTGACGTTTGCACATCCACAGAAAACTCCTTACTTCCATGTTGAAAAATAAGGCAGATATACTAAACGTGTGATATGCATGCCTATTTATAACATTTTCTAATCGCACAAATTCCACAAAAAACATTTAGTTTATACGGAGATGATATCAGTATTGTTTTCAAAAACGTGCACTTTGTAACCCTTTTTCCAAAGTGTGCCAAAAACGCTGTTGTAATGTAAATGAACGGCCAAACTGCATACAAAATTTTGTTTTTAGTTGAAAGTGGTGGAATGCTTGGGCTAGAGTCATGCACAAATTGCAACGACCTAATATCCGCTTGTTCATGTTGCTGTCCTTGATTTACAATCTTGCTTACCTGGGAAAGGGAGTGTGAAAAGACTGTTAACAGGGTTTGCGAGGTCGAGATGTTTTTTTTTTTCTTTCTCTGCGACAATGGCAAGGCTGTCACAGTGATGGCCTGAGGTGTCTTAGCAGATGTCATAGCATACTGTGAGGCAGCCGTTGAGTGTGCGGAGTACAAGTATAATCGGTGCCATTGACTGCATTCAGTAGCCTGTGGAGAGTGAATTGACGTTCGTCAACTGAAAGTACATTCACTCCATCAATATGCACAAAATCTTTGATGTACAAGATTGTGAGGCAGGTTTGATAAATCCATTGGTGATGGCTTCAGTTCAGGCAGTGGAAAATGATTGGGCTCTTGGTGAGAAATGTGTGCAGTAATGTGTGATTTAACCGATGACAGTCAGGTGACAGCTGACAGCCACTGAAATCCTGGCAGTTCACATCTCCAAATCTCAGAGAGAGTATAAAAGGTCCATTATGTACCTGTATCCTCAGACTATGTGTCCCTATCGTCATAACCATATCCAAGTCTATGACCATCCCAGGAGTCTTAGAACACAAGGCAGCGCTAGAGGCCCTTTCCTCACAGCAGTCAATTCTCCACTGAATCCAGAGATGTATGCTTCACCTTTCTTCAAGTACGAAACTTCCTAATGTAAATCACTGTCTTGTTTAACTCCAGGGAATTTTCAAGAACCGGATTGGTGTCTGCAACACAGAGCTGTTACAGTTAATGCCCAGAGCCCCCACTCAGCTAAAACAATAGTTATGGGGCATAGACATAAATGGTGTCTTTGTACCTCTTAACAGACACAAAATGCAATTAAAATGACTGTCCAACATGAACAGGGTCCTTACATGACAACGAGATGCATTTAGCCACTTAGCCATTGTTTAAATTCACATAAATATTGTTTTAGACGGCTAGTGGTCTTGCGCTGAAGTCCTGTGGGAACTCATTTAGCTTAAAACATAAGCACCAATCCAGTTCTTTTTTTTTTTCTTCTATAGACTGTACTCACAAAGGTATAACAATCAAGATTAACTTAAAAATTCTCCGGAGTTGTCCTTTAAGACATGGACCTTTTTTGTTTTGTTTTTTCCATGTGTTTTTATTTTATTTTCAGTTTTCAAAGTGTGAGGTCCCATGAGGTGCAGAGAATGCTGATACATTTATTCAAGTAAAATTATTAATAAATAAAATACATTTTGAACAACCAATAATAATTAAACTAATGTATTAGCTTAGTATAGATCATAGTTCTGTCTCTCTTAATTTGTTAAATAATCAAACCCTTATTAGTACATATACATAGGGCACCCTAAAGAACTTTCGAACATGACAGTTGTAAACAGCGTACACAGTGACAATGTTAACACTGAGCTTCACGTCCTTAGTATTGAATATAATGTGTATATTGATCAAATAATATTTTCAGCCTGGTGTGTGCCTACTGATAAACTATGGAGTTCAACCCTCCCAGTTGGAATGGTTCATTGTTTACTGTGAATTCACCAGAAACTAAATATATATGTGTAGATGCAACATACCTAGATCCAAGTTTAGATCTAATATGAACACAATTTTAAAGTAATAATAGTAAAAAATGGATGTTGAAATGCAAATGAGAGATGTCACAAAGTAATAAAACATGTTCAAAGTAAAATTTTGACCATTCGACAGGGTCATTCTCAATTATAGTCAGAATATGAGTCTGATACTGCGGTAACACTTTACAATAAGGTTGCACTAATATGCATTAATTCATGCTTAACTAATGCTCAGATAATCATGAGTTAATGTATTACTAATGGTGAACTAACCCATTTATTGATGATTACTACATCAGCAACTAATGAAGATTCTACATGATTAATAGATTAAGTAATCATTAAATTGTTATTAGTTAAATGTGTCATAATGTATTAATTCCTTAATAACATATTATATTAACTAATAACGTAAATTAATGTGTTAATTACCACAATGGGTCAAAATGAATCATTAGCTAATGATTTATAAAGTTATATCATTAAGTTATGAACTACTTGTTGACTTTACTTAACTTTACTTTACCATTATCACAATTACATATTACTTAATCAATTAGTTTATAGTAAAGTGTATCTCTTGGTTTTGTTACAATGCAAAACTGACTGAGCAACACTGACACATCTAATTCTCAATCGCTCCTCAAATGTTTTATCATTTGGTCTGCAGCGTTCTGCTCTGAAGATCTTTCCTGCAACAATAAAGATTCTCTCAATAGGTGCAGATGAATGGCAAGATGGACATGTATATGATTTTATTTTTCTTGAATTTCAATTTTGCTTCCTTTAATTCAAATTGTAATTGTAATTCTACATCCTTGTTTTGACATTAATTCAAATTCAATTCAAATTCAAGAACTGAATTGGAATTTGGGAGTCATTCTCAATTCAATTCTGAATTGTGCACACGCCTGGTCAGAAAATCCCAACATGTGGAGCTGATCAAGTGATGCAAACTCCAAAATGTTTTTGTTTAGAAATCATGCACTATGGTAAAACATTGTCATAACGTAGTATTGTGCAAGAAGCTGCCTGAATACATTTATTTTATCCATAATCAGCCCGTGTAATAATAAGTGTGTATGAAAACGGTAAAAAGTGCTTGTAGTGTTAATTTTTATTTTTTATTAATTTATTTTTTTTTTTTTATCTAGTGTTAATACCTGTTGTGATATGTATTTGTTGGTATTTAATTTGGGGTTGCCTAAAAAAGCCCAATTTGAGACTGAAAAGTAAGACTACCAATAGATTACCAATACTAACTGCTAGTTGGTCATAGTTATTAAGATGTAGTAACATAATGGCTATGTTAATGGTAGCCTAGTGGCCTGGATGTGGCAATGGAGATTGTAAAGGTCTATTTTTCCAAGGATTTCTTCATAAATTATTAGTTCTTCTGTGATGCATGTTTTCCTTGTACCTGTTTGTATTTTGTGCTTGGTTCATAATGCTGAATAATTCCCGCTTTGCCAGAAGCATATTTTCATATATTATTTTTTATTTTTTATTTAAAATGCCTAAAATATTTGTTATTTTAAAATGAATATTGATTTCTATTCTCACACAGGGTGAGACAGAGTTCTCCACAGGGTTCTAAACCTCAACACTATTATTACAGTTTCCAAGGAGAAATCTGCCAGTTTGTTGCTGTAACTCTATAGTTAATCTATAGAGTCAACACGAGAACAAATGTTGATCTTAATGTTTTAATTGCTGAAATGATGATCCCGCCACTCCGTGAACGCACTCATTCATATCTCATTCAAATAATACACACGACTCTTTAGCATAATACAATCGGTCACAAGACACACGAGAGTCAATGACATTTTACAATCAATGCTGACGTAATGACACAACTGGTCACGAGACATATGAGAGCAAATGGAATATCAGTATGAAATCTGACCAAGCATTAATTTGTGACAAGTTGTGAGTAAGAACATGTTGATAGAGTTAAGGAATTGTTGTAACAGAGGGTCATTACTTTTTATTGGTGTGGGACAATATATTTATATAATGGCCAGCACTACTCCCTTTTTTGTCAACATTCATGATTAATTCTGAAATTAATAATTAAGGATGTCACAACATTTGCCATCAAGCACTGCTTTTTTTCTTTCTGGTAGTCACAGTAGAGTTGGCTACCCTTGGATTTGCACAGGTGTATAGAAAGCATTGTCTGAGCACATCATTGGTGCAGCTTGCTTTTAATAAGGTGGATTCATGTGTGATTTTATAACATATAAGAAGTGCATCATTCTAAATATAGCTCAGATCCAGGATGTCACTGTTGCATTGTAAAGTTACACTTTTTTTTTCACAGAAGGCAGAAGCAGAAATGTGAGAGTGTTATGGTGACTCCCTTCCATCTCATTAAATGCTAACTATCATATTGTTGTACTAGTGTTATGTTATATGTTTAGTAAAACGTACTCAATGGATATTTCTTGACATGCACTTAGTGTATACTACAATATACATTATACATACAGTGAATGCCAATGCGCATGTGAAAACAAGTAGTTGGTGGAATAATCTCTGAACTGGTTTAATCACTGAGGAGTCAATCATACTGGGTTGTCATTTGTGTCGTTGTCTTGGAATTTGTGCTGGCAGGTTTTTCTGAATGAGCGATTTTTGAATGAAAGAAAGTCCAGAGGATGACAATTGCACGAGTCAAGACTTATATTTGCTGTTTTAATTTCAAAAGAAGTGAAAGTAATTTATTGACTGAGTGCACAGAATCCTGCGGGCATATCTCTGTGCCTCTCATTCAGCGCTCTCCGGCACATCTGGTGGACTCGTGGGGTGTGGGTATTTTAGGCTATTGTGGCTCGCTGATTTTAAGATTATTTGAGCTTAATTCACATGAGACACAAACACTCACCATACAATCATGACCCATAGGTCCTAACAACTTGATATTTCCCCTTAGAATCCAGTCTCTGTGTACCAAGGTAAAAGATGTAATCATTGCTATGGCAGCAGTTATTATACATTTCCGCTCTAAAGGATGGTGATGGATAAAAAGGCAGAGGTATTATAAAGGCAGAGGTATTATTAATCACGTGAGCTCCACGTCCCCTGCATTAACAACCTTTACATTCTTTGTGGCAAAATTAATTATTTACATCTTATGAACAGACTACTGAATCAAATAAGAGTTATTGAATTAAGTTCCAAACATGTACGCAATGTTGCATATGCACCGCAAGCACCATGGTAATAATCACTGCCATAACAGGTAGATTAATGGTTTTCGCCGAATAGTAAGTGGATCTATGCTATAGTGAGCTCTCCATGTTTCATCTCACACTGTGCTAATTAGATTTTTCTCTCGTGTACAAATTGCATAAAGAACATACTGAGACGTCCTGTTGTGGTAAATTATCTGTGAATTTATGAGCATCTTGGCTTGTGGTGCTGAGTTTATCATAAGGAATATGTGTATATGTAGAAACGTAAAGCTCGAGCTATGAATAATGTTCTCACGTCTGTCATTCTCAGCTGAAATGAATGTCTCATTGCTGTTTGTCACTATTTGAGTTACTCCTGAATCACCTTGACCCATTATGGTAGAAGATGTGATTTTCTTCCAAATGGGCTGCTCTTTATAACCACTTTACCCGCAAGAACATGCAATTCCAGCAACATCTCTCTATAGTTCCCAGGGATTTAGTCACTGGGCAATTTAAGTAATTTCTCATGCATGTTCTTTAGTTGAGTTTTACATAAAAAGCTTTTGTTTTCCCAAACTTTCTTTTTCTGAACTATTTTTGACTTGACTATGGACTGGCTGTGTGGCCAGTGACTGTGAAACTAAATGTGCGCTCGTTCAATGACTGCAGGGCACTGATGCAGAGACTTTTATAAAACTGAAATGACGGACATGTTGTCCAACCACAGGGGTTGACATGGAGAGAAATGTCTGTTTTGATCTTTCAGCAGGTGTGAAAATCTGTCAGTAATATATTTTTGCGAACATGAAGGTCCAAAGGGAATGAAGTGCAAAATGTGATTTCAGTTGGTTTTTGTGGCTTTTGAGACTGAGACAGTCTGATTTTGGCCTCTGTCGTGCCTGCCGTTTAATTAATTGTCAATTATATTTTGGAGGACAAATAGAGATATTTTAATTAAGTGAAACATTTTAGACTCACTTTATATTAGGTGGTCTTAACTATTATGTACTAACATTTAAATTAATCATTTGGGCCCCACTTTATATTAAGTGGCCTTAAGTACTACTTACATAAACAATGTATACAATGTACTTACTGTGTTCAAATTGTATTGCAAAACACCTTCGCTGATGTTGAGGTGGGATAAGGGTAGAGTTAGGGACAGGTGAGGTAGTATGGGTAAGTTTAAGGCTAGGGTTAGGTTTAAGGGAAGTGTAACAAATGTAACTACAGAAATGAATTACAGACGTAATTACATGTAGGTATTTTTTTTAAATGTAAGTAATGTAAAAACATGTATGTACACAATAAGGGCATTGTATCAAATTATTAATTAAAATGTAACTATAAAGTAGTTAAGGCCACCTAAGTGGGTCCATTATTTAATACAACACACTTATTGTGTACATGTTTTTACATTGTACTTACATTTTTTTTTTAAATAAAATAAATGCATGTAATTACATCTGTCATTAATTTATCCTGTTACATTTAGGGTTATTGTGAAGATTACCCAGTTGTTATCCATACAAAATTGCTATGCCTATGTACTGTGTTTTCTTTTTTTTTCTTTCAGGTCTTGAAAATGACGATTCTGTTCCTCAACTGTAACAACATAACTATTTTTAATCACATCCTTTTTGTAATACACCTACACTGTAAAAAACAACCCAATGTTGGGTCAAACATGGACTAACCCAGCAGTTGGGTTGTTTTAACCCAGCAATTGGGTTGTCTTAAGCAAATATTTAACCCAACCGCAGGATTAAAACAACCCAATCGCTGGGTTTAAACAACCCAATTGCTGGGTTAGTCCATATTTGACCCAACATTGGGTTAAAACAACCCAGCATTTTTTAGAGTGTACCTGTGGACGTTTTTTATTTACTACCTTTGTGCAGCCCAGAGTCTGCTAAAAACAAATCAGCTTAATTTACTTTTAAGTGACTCTGTTATTGCATGCTATCAAATGAGTGATGAGTGAAATGACTGAATTACTATCATTGTCTACCTTGCACACTTTCAAACACATTGCCAATAGAATGAATTCGAAAAAGCTTGCCTGAAGGTCCCCTTAATTAGACCAATATTCATTCGTTAGAGAGAGAGGGAGAGAGAACAAGCGCAAGCAATATAACACAGCTGGAACATGACGGTGGCATTCATTCTTTCTGAAACTGAGTTATTGTAAAATGTGAGGCTTTTTTGAAGGAAAAAGTATCTTGCCCTTAAAATAGACAGAAAGATAAAGAAGGAGAGGAAGTAACATGCAGGATCTTGTGACCATGCCTGATTGTGGCTGGCAAAAGTCTGTCATCACAAGCATTTCTGCTCTTAACCCATTAGTAGAAATGTACATTCATGATGGAATTAATGTTCTTGTATTCAATAAAAACTTGTCATGTTATCCCTTTTTGTGATAATTGCCTCCTTGCTGTGATAATGCCATCATGCATCACAGACGTGACTGGAGTGTGAATGGAGGGGAACTGTTAAGAAGCAGTTTCATGTTGTTTGAAGAGCATCTATTATGCAAAATTCACTTTTATAAGGTGTTTGAACATAAATGTGTGTTGGCAGTGTGTGTACACAACCACCTTAAAATGGTTAAAATCCACCCACTCATTTTTTTATAATCCCCATAAATCATAAGCAGTGTCTCAGAATAAGCTGTTTGCAGATTCAGTGGAAGGTAATGTCACATTCAACTGGCCCCGCCCACGAGTGTTGATTGACACTGCCGTATACCCCGCCCTCAGAGAGCCGTACACAGTCACAGATGTTTGTCTCCTTGCCAGAGCATTAACTGCAGCATTCAAGTAAGAAATGTGTTCTTAATAAAGCTAGTTATTCAGTCAGTGAGTGATTTTCTGCTTTTGATTTGTTGTTTGATTCATATCAACAGCAGATATAGCAGTAAGTACTGCATTTTACGCTGCTTTCATTTTAGTACAATCTAATATGCACTCACAATTTCTGTAACTTACTTGCTGCATGTGTGCACATACATAATCAACTGTTTTCATGTGTACTTTGTGTGTTTCTGACATAACCTTGTGAGCATTTGACAGTTTAATCACAATAACTGACATGAGTCCAAAAAAAGTTTATCTTGATCGTTATACCTTTGTGAGTACAGTCTTTAGAAAAAAAGAAAAGAAAAAAAAGACAAGAAAAAACTAACCGGATTGGTGCTTGCAAGACAGAGTTATTACAGGTAATGCCCAGAGCCCTCAGCTAAAACAGCAGCTATGTGTCACAGAAACACCAGGCTCCCACATCACGGTATACCAACGCACACCCTCTCCTGAGTTTTGATCACCTCCACCTGCACCTCATCAGCACCCTCATCAGCACTAGCACATAAGCACCACAGTCACAGTCACTCATTGTCCGGTCTCGTTTATGCAAGGGACTCAAACCAAGCTTCAAACCAATGAACTCACCTCGCTACTCTGACCTTTCTCCAGCGTCTACCCTGTGCCTCCTTCATCTCCATCACCTAGTGTCTCCTCGTCCTTCGATCTCCAACGTCCTGTGGCTAAGTGTTTCTCGTTCTCCATTATCTGTCTCCAACATCATCCTGAGTTTCTACGCATCTCTCACCTGGCTGTCATCGTCTCAAGATCCCAATCTGCACTGCACTTCACTCTGCTCACTCTACTGGTCTGCTCAAATAAACGTTTCATGTAACATCTTTGTCTCCGCAGTTCTGTACCCTAACACTAAGGGGTCATAAACGTAAAGGGTGTCTTTGTGCCTCTTAACAGACACAAAATGCAATTAAAATGACTGTCCAACATGAACAGGGCCCTTACATGACAACGAGATGCGTTTAGCCACTTAGCCATTGTTTAAATTCACCTAAACAGTGTTTTAGATGGCTAGCTGTAGTCTCGCGCTGAAGTCATGTGGGAACGAATTGTAACCTGGAAAAAAGGCAAATAGTACAGTTGGGAAGAGCGTTGTGTGTGTAAAGCATGATTATTTTATTACGGCACATCTTTCCCCAAATGGTGTGTGCCCAAATGGAAGGACAAATAAAGTTTACATTACCTCCACAGTGGTTGCACCTACAGTATCTTTGACTACGGAATGGTATTTTTCTTCAACCGGCCCTGCTGTGTTGTGTCTAAGTTAGTCAAGTGTTCGCTGCAAATTTTCGCATTCTGATGCCACAATTCGGAAAGGCACAAACGCGAACCATTTCACTGTCTCTTGATGATGGATGTGGTCAAGAAGCTGTCAGTGATCAAAATATTGATTTTGAAGACCTTGAAAATGAGTTTGGAGAAAATGCTCGAGATCGCGATGAGTCAGATGCTGAATATACTGGTAAACTAGCTCTGATGAGGACATATGATGATGGTATTAAACATCTGCTCAAACTGAACCCTTCCAAGCTCCAAAAGGTAACGAAATAGGATTTATTTTATTCTTCTGTAAGTGTTACTCTAACATCAGGAGTTCAATTATTGTGAAGGGTATGGTCTAGCCACGTTAAATATAGATCCGGATCGCTAACGACCCGAATATGTAAGAATGTTTGGCGAAACAGTCATGCATTTAAGGGTTAACTGAGAATATGCGCAAATAAACGCTGACAATGAATGTGAAATATGAAACGCGACTTGGCCATTCAAATTAATGATCAGAAGAACGCGTATCGACCACCGTTACTGTAACATATGCACGTATGTCCATTTAAACTCAATTTTGGTCAAATGTGGATTATATCATTACACTGGCAAGAATATGGTTACATGTAAAGATGTTGTACCAAGTATGACAACGCTACATTCAACTGCTTTTGAAATACGGTGTTTTTTTCACTTCCTGAAAAGTAACTGTTTTGGACATACGGGATTTTCATCGGGCAGCGACGAGATATATATATATATATATATATATATATATATACTCCTTATAACCCTTTCTTTATAAATAAATATAGTCAGTGAAATATTTTATTACATATCTGACTCAAACAGCTGTTCTGTGCAATGAGTACACAGTGGACGTGGAATTGTCGGTGTCATTTCACCTTTCAAGATGTAAATAAACCATTTTGAATATAATATATTGGTTAATTATTTCTCGCAATAACAAATGGTAAGATTGTGTGTAGATGATCAATAAAACGTATTGTGTTTCTCATACAGCTCATGACACATACAAAGAGGAATCACACATTAGCCCTTTCTCAAAGCACTCACCACTATCACCTTGCCCACACGTCAGCCTGCTAGTAAGCCAAATGAGGTTAGCGTGTCACTTTGAGGAGGAAAATCTATTTCAGAAAGCTTTTAGGGGGCAGGTGTGGGAGTCTCTTGCCTGATTCTGTGATCTATGGCACAGCTTGGTTTTACAAGGTGTTCTTTTCACTGTCACCCAACTGGAAAATGCCTGCCACCTTTCATGCATTCATCCCATTTTTCTCTCTCTCTGTCATTTTGGTTTTGCTGCCTTGCTAATATAAAAAACACCTTATGTTTCCTCCACAATCCAAATGCAATGCAAAATGCTCATGGCATGTTGCATTCAGAAGAGCACTTTATTTGAGAGTAAAAGCAAAAAGGAATGAAAGCAAAGATGGAGGGGATGGTGAACTGCCTGCCACTTATAAAAAAACATTGTTTTTGAACTTTAAATGGATAGTAGTTAAAAAATTAATGAGGAATCGTCTGCACCAAATTTAGGGACCATCTAAAAGCCCAAAGGGAAGTTTGCTGTGGCTTTCGCTTTTCCCTGACCTGCACTGCATATTCAAAGATGCCAACGCAACCTATGGTAAGGAGCCAGAACCGTAATGTGTTTTAAAACCATGCAGGTCTATGTCCCTGTTAGGTTTATATATTATACAACATGCATGCCATGCAGATGGGACATTAAAGGATGTTTTTTTTTTTTTTTTTACTTGTATGTAGAAGATTCTCCCAAGAGCTTATGGCTTTTCAAAATATTAAACTGATTAGTTCCATTTGCTTTATGCATAGTAGCCTACAATGCAAAACTAAAATAAATTTAAGTTGAATTGAATTTGTGGATGTGCATTGCTTGTGGTTTTGAGATAAGACAAAAATAAAAATAAAAATGCATGATGGAGAGAGACAAGTTGATCTCCTGCCATAAGTTACAACTTATGGACCCACTTTATTTTAGGTGGCCTTAACTACTGTGTACTAACATTTTAATTAATAATTTGATACAATGCACTTATTGTGTACATACATGTTTTTACATTGTGCTTACATTTAAATAAATACCTGCATGTAATTACATCTGTAATTCATTTCTGTAGTTACATTTGTAATTACACAGTTGGCACTTCCCTTACACCTAAAGCCTAGTTCACACTGCCCGTTTTTGTTTGTTTTGAAAATCGTTTTGTGAAAATTGCCGACAAATGCCCTGGGTTTTGTGAAATCGCCGACAAATGCCCGAGATCACAGGCAAATCGGTGCTCGTGTACGCGAGTGACAATCACGCAGTGTGAATAATCAAAGACGCGATCAAAGAGAAACTCATGCTATGTGAACTGCGTTCTGACTGAAAATGACATCGGCGATGACCGACAGCCAATGAAAGAGTGAGATACATGGCAGCGGGAGGTTCAGGGAGGAGTTATAGACAGAATATCAGTATATTTAATAGATATATTTACAATTCTATCAAACAGAAACAAAGGCCAAACATTTGCCAATCTAGCCACAGCAGCAGCACATTACAAATTTGTTTATTTACCTCAAACTGTCTTTGCAGAACAAAATCCTGGCTCTCTGTCTCTCCAACAATTTCTTCCGCCTTGTTATTTTTGTCTTTTTCTCCACAAATCAGCGCGCACACAATTTGAAGCAAACTTTGTGCAGTTTATCATTTTTAATAACAATTTCAAGTCTGACGCACTTGTGATCTCGTGTTGTTTACTCGTCACATTGCACGTGTAGTTGGGAAACGTAGTTTCTGCACTGGAGTGAGAGAGTTGTCGGCGATTCTTCCTCGTGTTCAGTCATGCAGTGTGAACTCTTCTGTCGTCAAGCCATCAAGTGTGAAAACAGCAGTGACTGAAAGATAGTCATGCAGTGTGACTGAAGGTAGTCATGCACCCGACGAGTTTGAAAATTGTGCAGTCTGAACTAGGCTTAACCCTAGACTTAAACTTACCCATACAACCACACCTGTCCCTAACTCTACCCGTATCCCACCTCAACATCAGCAAAGGTGCTTTGCAATACAATTTGAACACAGTAAGTACATTGTACTTATTTTTTGATTAAGTACATAGTACTTAGGGCCACCTAATATAGTAAATTGGGGCCTATATATATATATATATATATATATATATATATATATTGAACTCCCTTTGCATGACATACTTTCCAGCAGTGGAACAATTCCCAGACCTCTTTTAGTTGCAGATCTAGTCTGAGTTCATCCACAGCTCTACGGAGTAGATCTACGGAGTCACTTCTCAGATCTGTCACTGTCAGGTTTCCAGGCAACAAGGACATTTAAAAAAAAAAGTTATAGAGAGTTGTAAGTTAATTATCAGAGTACAGTTTCCACAGGTACAGATGTTAGGATGAGTCTGAAAATAATTATTAATATGAAGAGGTTTTCGAAGTGTGTGTGCATGTGCGTGCGTGTGAAGGATGTAGGAAATTAGTCTGGTCCCAGACTTTCTATTCTCTGTTTGTTTAATTCTTCTACAAAATACCTCTCACACATAAATGCTTAAGCAGGGTGATTAGTCCTGACAACAAGATTTACAATATAATAGGCAAATAATCACCATGAACTGATATATACAACACGATCTCATGGTCATGCGTATAAATAGTAGTATTCTCATGTATCATATATGAACTATACAATATATAAAGTATGCAATATATGAGTAAAAATGTATGAGTATACATATAAGTACACATATATGAAGTATACAACACCTTTTGGACAGCTTTACAGTTCACACAATTTGCATCAATTTGCACTTGCAGTGTACTTAAAAAAAAGGCTACTACAAATATTATTATTATTATTATTATTATTATTATTATTATTATTATTATTATTATTATTATTATTATTATAAAATGAATTAAATAAAATACCACTTAAATCAAGATAATAATACTAATGTGTTTCTTAACACAGTACTCATTAAATATGTGTAATATCAGGTCAAGTTGAAAGATACCTTTTAAGTAAATGCACTGAACATAAAGTGTGTTGGATTTACATGATTCAATCATGTACATGGGTTCCACATGAATCAATTAAATTAAACAAACATAATTTTTTCACATAACTTCAACATCATGGAATGAAGTATTTTTTAAGCAACCCTTTTGAGTTATCTCAAAAATGATTTTAATATGGTTTCCTAACAACAGTGGTGTGCACAAGGGGGCTTGAGACCCTGCCTCTTTAATCAAATCTCATGCTTATTTTGTTTTTGTATATTTTTGTGGTCACTTGACTGATTTATAAGACTGTACTAACTAGCTTTAATTCTGTTAGTGCAGCAATAGCACATAATGAACAAGTCAAGTGCTATTAAATGCTCTTTTAATGACGTGCTGTCTCAGTCCACAGCCTAAGCAATCGCTCCGCTGTTCTTCACTATGAGAACCCAGTATAATTTAAATGGTTCTAATTATTCCAACATAATTAATCATTAAACACTATTAAACAATACAAAGTCTCCCCCTTATCTAATTTTGCCCCCAAAACGCATAAAGTAAAACTTAAGTTGAACAATTTTACTCTTCTCGTCAAGTCCCAAGCAAAGCTGTGAACTACATTTTCAGCAAAAAAATCATGTTCAAGTACTCGATTGGTTCACATTCACCCCAAATAATGTGATAGTAGAGAATTACATTAATCGAAAGCAAAGAAATCCTGTTTAGCCTTTTTTTTTTTTTTTTTTTTGCGTATATCCCAAATAATAAGGTTAAGTAAATTGGACAATGTCTGTCTTCCCTTTTTTCAGTGTTTATTAAACATATTTTTTAAATATTTTATTATACATTAAGTAAACATATTTTTACGTGTTGACTAAAGTATTGTTTATTATTCATAGTGTTATTCAGCATTATTAATACTTTTTACATGTACTGAATTGGAATTCCATAATTCCTCATTGTGTATATTTTTAAATGCATGAAACGTTTCAATAGAAATGCAAAAAAAAAAAAAAAAAGACAACAAAAAAAAAAAAACAAGAATATTTTAGTTTAGTTTACCCAAAATAATTGTAAGTACATTCTGAGTAGATTCATTTAAAGCCAATAGAAGGAATTATAAAAGTTATATAACGATGTGCTTAAGTCCTACTTACAGTTTTTAAATAGACACAATTCTTGGAATACTGTAACTCACCATTTTCTAAAATCTTCACACACAATTTAAAGAACTTCTGAATCCCAATTCAAAATTTGCCCTCAGACAAGCCCCCCCCCCCCCCCCCCACATTCATAATTTGCCCTCAGACAAGCCCCCCCCCCCCCCCCCCCCTACATGATCCCAGACAAAGAATAGGGTGTTATCTAGCAAAACAATCTGTAATTACTATCTTGATCATCTTGAGTTGCTCCGCCCTCACCAGTGATTGCGTAATCACATTGAAAAGACAGAAGTATTCTGTCTATATCAACACAATATATATATATATATATATTGTGTTGAGGTTGAGGTTATAGGCACTTCTGAGATCGAGCTTGGAGAAGATGGTGGCCCCACGGAGCTGCAGCGCGGATGGAACCAGAGGAAGAGGATAACTAAACTTGACAGTCTGAGAATTTAGGTGACGGTAGTCGATACACGGCCACAAGTACCAACTCCGTCCTTCTTGGCCACAAAGAAAAAGCTTGAAGTGGCAGGGGAGGTTGATGGACAGATGAACCCTTGTTGTAGTGCTTTGTGCACGTACTCCTCCATGGCTTTCTGTTCCGGGATGGACCGAGGATAGACGCGGCCCTTGGGTAGAGTAGCCCCAGGCAGGAGGTCGATGGCGCAGTCCCATGGCCGATGGGGTGGTAGTTTGGTAGCCAACCGCTTACTGAAGAAATTCTGGAACGCCCAGTAAGCTGGGGGAATGGCCACTTTGACTTTAGTTTCGGGAATCTTGACTGAGGTGGACTGGACAGGTAATGATGAAGGAACTGACGATGATGGACCTTTTCGGCGAGGACAATGAATACAACGATCAAAGCAGTTCTCACCCCATTGCAGGATCTCTCCGGGGGACCAGTGGATATGCGGCAGGTGCAAGATGAGCCAGGGGCGTCCCAGGATGATGTCTGTGGTTGACTCCTCCAGCACCATGAACGTGATGGTTTCCTTATGCAACGTAGCATAAGTGTGGGGGAGAAATGGCGGACACGACCTCGACCCAGCGGTTTTCCCTGAATGGTGGGGATTCTGAGGTCGACGGGACAACGTTGATGTTGGGCGGTTAGCTTTTCGAGGGTTTGCTGACTGATGAAGTTTCCCACCGACCCGGAGTCGATGAGGGCTTGTGCTGCAACAGATGGGTGGGAATTACAAATGAATACTGCCGTCTTAGTAAGGTTTACCGTTAAAGGAGATAACTGGATGGTACTCACCACTGGCCAAGCAGGTTGCACGGGGCAGGTAATCATGCCATGTCCATCTCCCCCACTATACAGGCACAGATGTAGTGAGATCCTGCGTTTAGAGAACCTTTTCATGATATGCTAATTATTTGAGATCGGAATTTGGGGTTTTCACAAGCTGTTTGCCAAAATCATCAGTATTAAAACAATAAAAGACCTGAAATATTTCAGTTGGTGTGCAATGAATCTGAAATATATTAACGTTTAATTTTTATCATTACATTATGGAAAATAATGGACTTTTAGCACTAAGCTTTAGAACGTGAAATCTGTTTTCTCTCAGGTACTTCACCAGTGTAAGCTTTTGCGATCAAAAGTTCTACATCACTCTGGTTAACGTAGTCCATAGCAACAACAAAAGCATATCCTGTTGACGTTTTCCCGCACTCTACCCTACACTTTCCGTCCCCATGCTGAAAAATTCCTCGGTCTGATGCAGACATGGAGAATAAGATGGCAAAAAAAAAAAAAAAAAAAAATACATTCTGTACAAATTTTGTGCTAGGTCCTATTTATTGACCCTGCAATTCTGATTGGTGTCAACAATTTTGAGTCTTAATGTTTGCACTTAGAGAGAGGTGTGCTCTTTGAGTTTACCTTGTGATGACTGAGTTAATTATACTGAGTGCATGTGTTTGCTGAATATATTAGTTATTGTAGTGCAATGAATGATTTATGTGGCCACTTTTGTGTACGTTTTTACAGAATGAGTTTTGAATATTGAAGCATGTGGAAATGTTATGGGAAATGTGCATGCTGGGGAATGAAATATAGGTATATGGTTTTTGTGCTACAGGAACCAGATTTTGCTACCAAGTGCCTGAAAACATGGGATTCGGTTCTCACTAATAGTGGTGGCCAAAATTATTGGACCACTTGGCATCTGAAAGTCATCTTATTGGGCCTGGATCTATTTTCCAAAAGGTTTATTTTCTGATCTATTTTACATCCAAAGGAAAGCCTTTGGCTTTAGTTGCAGAAGGCACAGGATAACATTACTGTTAAAGTTTTCAGAAGAAATGCCAGAGATGTGCTGCTGTAATTACTGCAAAATGTGGTCATATCAAATATTAAAAACAAAGGTGGATAAAAACAGTATGACTCACTTCATCTGATATTTGATGGTCAGAGCAACCACATGCATGTTTTATAAACATTACGAAATTAAATCATGTTTTGGAGGCAAAACAATATTTTCAGATCTGTCAGATGTTCTAAAAATTTTGGCCACCATGTATATTCTTTCACTCTTATAAAATGTGTTAAGGTGTTAAGGTGTTAAGGTGTTAAATGTGTTATGGTGCTTACTTATTTTTTTCACAGAGGTTTACAGCATACAAATGATGGTATTCATGGGTTAAATAAAGTTTGATAAAGTCCATGTATATGGGCTGTGTTGACAGTGAAGAGATTCTCAAAAACCATTTAGGCCAAGTACCACCTTTGATTATAATTACCACTCAGTCACAACAATGTGCTCAATGTAATGCAAATTGACCCCTTTTTTACTGCAATGCTTGACCGACATAATGGCTTGCTTAGAAAGAAAACTTTGATAGTTATGTCTATACATGCTTGAAGAAGCCTGGTTACATTATTGAAACCACAATTAAAAACTGAGTTCAGAAACTATTGTGTTTCTGAATCAGGAAAATTACTAAAAACACGTTATTATGCACATTGTTGAGGGTAACATTTTGGGTAACCTGTTAATGGAAAAAGCGGTAACAAGATGCTGCACTGCTCAGTGCAATGGGAAACCTTTGTGTGTTACCAGCTGTGAAGCATGTATCCCTCACCCCTGTGTGACATTGTTTGCTTGGTGGCAGCTGCCCTCCTGTTATGACCCTCCATATCAAATGAAGAATTGCTCTGACTCGCACCACTGCCAAATGAGGTGGGTGTAAATCTGAAGAGCGCAAACTGGAAAAACTAGACTGGGTAAACCCAGCCTAATCTGCAAGCAATTTGATTCCGCCCGGCAACTCAGTCTGGATACCTGTACATTCATTTCTACATCTTCTGTTACACTTTTACGGGAACCAATCACTGACTGGCTTATCCACCTGGTGCACTATTGGCGGGTTTAACAAGATGATGGATAGAGAAGCGATAGGTCGTTGCCATAGGCCATTGCCCGTTGATCATGCCTCTTGTGGTCTGATTGGTTGAAGGACTATCCAATAGCGTACTGAGTAATTTGAATAATGTTTGTTTGTCACGCCTCTTGTGCAGTGGAAAATACAGAGCAGACTCCCCAGACCAAATCTTAAATTGAGCTTGGTCTGGTGATAATGGCCAAATAACGGAAAAACAAAAGCACATAAAAATAAAGCATCTAAAATACTTTGAATGATCATACTACTAAAACTATATGTGATATGGTGATTTCAATTATATTATGTTTCGCCTTTCACTCTGAGGTGTATTGTTCTGGCAACAAGTATGCTCTTTCCGGTGATCAATGTAAAAAATCACAGTTCAAATAACGATTCACATTCACAAAATGTAAATGGTTAGTTTGTCCAATTTTTTTAAATTCTGCATTTACTCACTCTCATGCTGTTTTTGAGTATTGCACAATCATTTTAAACATTATCGATTTCTCATACTTAAGTATTTCCTTGTACATACTCATACAATTTTCTTTTTCTTTTCATTTTTCATTGTTTTCTGATATCTAGAGGGTATGTTGCTTATTTAAGGGCAAAAACAATTTGCCAGATATGGTTCCCTTTATCGAGGGAACTCGCACTGCGTCATCGTAGATGACACATCGGGGAACGCCCTCGGCGTGACGCTGCTGAGTTCATATCAAAAAAGTCCAATCTTGATTGGTGTTGCGTAATGACGTAACGAGTGACGGCATACCCGGAGGTATAAAGGGACGCCGGCACAAGCAAACGCAGCTTCCTGCTTTCAGCGGTCGCGCTCTGTGTTCTGTCTGTCTATTTGGTGTTGTTTGTCCCGTAGGGCTTATTATATCATTAGAAATGGCGAGCGAGCAGTTCAGACGGTGTGTGCCTCCCTGTCCGCGCTTTATTTCGGGCACGGACACACACCAGCTCTGTGTGCAGTGTCTCGGTGTGCAGCACGCCCAGGCCGCTCTCGAGGGAGCGGCTTGCGGCAAATGTGATAAGCTGCCGCTGAGAGTACTGCGCTCGCGGCTGGCGGTCTTTGACGAGGCCGGTCAGCCTCGCGGTTCTGGGCCCGCTGTTGCCGAGGCAGAGCGGCGCCGCAGGTCGTGGGGCTCGCAGCTGGATCTGTCAGCGGGATTAGGGAATGTTGAGGTATCTCTCTCTTCCTCTGACGATTCAGAGGATCTTCCGCCACGTGTGGAAGCCCGCGCTGCGGCTTCTTCCCGCGAGGCGGAGGATCAGGTGCTCATGCTGTCCGATTCCGAGGGATCGCTGACGATGAGCACCGAAGCAGGCGCAGTGGGGCAGTCGCCACCCCACTCGCAGGCTATGGAGGAGCTCGTGGAGGTCTTGACTCGCGCTGTGGCCAAGCTGAGCTTAGATTGGCCACAAGAGGAAGTGCACGTTCAGCCGCCAAGCAAGCTGGACGAGCGCTTCTTCAAGCGTCGAGCCCAGCCTCCACGCCGGGGTCTGCCGTTTTTCCCCGACCTGCACAGTGAGCTGTGCAGGGCGTGGGAGAAGCCCTTCTCAGCACGCCTGACTACGCCCCCTGCACTTGACTTCGCTAACGTGCTGGGGGCGTCTGAGAAGGGATATGTTGCGCTGCCGAGGGTAGAAGAGGCGCTCGCGGGCCACCTCTCTCCCGAGACAGCAGCTTCATTTAAGACCCCGGCATTGCCCTCGAAACCATGCCGAGAGACTTCGAAGCTGGTGGCGAGGGCATATAGTGCGGCTGGTCGCGCTGGTGGGTGCCTGCACACTCTTGCGGTTCTGCAGGCCTACCAAGCGGACTTGCTGAAGGAGCTCGATGAGGGCGAGGGTCCCTCTCCGGAGGATGTGACTGAGCTGAGGAAGGCAGCGGATTTGTCTCTTCGTGTCACCAAACAGGCGGCCCGTGACATCGGCCGCTCCATGGCGGGTTTGGTGTGCGCGGAGAGGCATCTCTGGCTGAACTTGTCGGGGATCAGGGAGAGAGACAGACACTTTCTCCTTGATTCCCCGGTTTCGCCTTCTGGCCTTTTCGGCGGCGCTGTGAGCACCGTCGTCGAGAGGTTTCAGGAGGTGAAAAAGCAGGCTGCCGCTCTCAGCCAGTTCATCCCTCGCCGCTGGGGCTCCTCCAGCAAGGCTGCCTCGAGTGGGCAGTCTCGGCCAGCAGAGGGCTCCTCGCACCGTGAGGTGCAGAAGCAGAGCGTCGCTTCTCGTGCCCCTCCTGAGGGAGCTTGGCAGAAGAAGCGACGCTCTCGCGGGAAGTCTTCAAAGCCGAAGACCGACCTGAGGGAGGTTATTCAGGCCAAGAAGGCTTCCAAGCGGTCCTAGCTGCGGCAGGACCGCTGAGAGCTGTCCCCCACGGGGCGGAGCGACCGAGGTCGTTCTCCCCCCGAGGCTCTCGGGAAATCGATGTTGTGCTCTCGCAGTCAAAAGGGCTCCGGACCACGTCGTTTCCCCATGTTCGCGCGCGGCTCTGGCCAGCACATATAAAATCTGCGGCAGAGCAGCGACTGCGTTCACACACCGAAAATATGCCTCGATTAGTCCCTGCCGGTTATCCGCTTCAGGGGGTCGAGGCAGAGGTTCGGTTGATACCCCAGACCAGCCGCGAGAGGCTGGTCCCCTTATCAGAATATCTCGGCGCATGGTCATGTCTTCCGAATATCTCTGTGTGGGCCCTGCGCACTGTAGAACGGGGATACAGACTGCAGTTCAGAGTTCCCCCCCCGAAATTTGGGGGGATAGTCTGGACAGTGGTCGGTCCCGAGCAGATGGGGGTAATGGGGCAGGAAGTACACTCTCTGCTGGAAAAAGGGGCGATAGAAAGGGTCCCCCCGCCAGAAAGGGAGGTCGGGTTCTACAGCCGGTACTTCATAGTCCCCAAGAAGGATGGGGGGTTGCGTCCAATATTAGATCTCAGGCTTCTGAATCAGTCTCTGAGGAGGTACAGGTTCAGGATGTTAACCATTCCTGTTATCGAGAGTCAAATCCAGTTCGAGGACTGGTTCGTCACGATAGATCTAAAGGACGCTTACTTCCATATTTCCATCCTTCCCAGTCACAGGAAGTTCCTGAGGTTCGCTTTCGGGGGCGAAGCGTTCCAATATCGGGTCCTTCCCTTTGGCCTAGCCTTGTCACCTCGCACCTTCACAAAGTGCATGGATGCAGCCCTGGCTCCGCTAAGACTCCAGGGCATCCGGGTACTGAATTATATCGACGACTGGTTGATCATGGCCAGGTCGTACGATATGGCAGTTCAGCATCGAGATGCTGTTCTAGCAAACATGAGGTGTCTGGGGTTGAGACTCAACGCGAAAAAGAGCGCGTTGACGCCCTCCCAGAGAATTACGTTCCTGGGAATAGTGTGGGACTCGGTAACGATGCGGGCACACATGTCACCCGCGCGTATCGAGACCATACGGGCGGAGGTCTCAAGTATAAGGTTGGGCCACAGCATCACTGTCAAACAGTTCCAGAGACTGGTGGGTCTCATGGCAGCAGCGTCCAGTGTGATTCCGCTCGGCCTGCTCCACATGAGACCGCTACAGTGGTGGCTGAGAACCAAGGGGTTTTCTCTGAAGGGGAATCCCTTCCGTATGATCAGAGTAACGCGCAAATGTGTTCGTTCCCTGGTTATATGGAAGAAACCTTGGTTTCTGTCCCTGGGGCTAGTATTGGGAGCATCGTGTTGCCGGAAAACCGTTTCAACAGATGCATCCCTTACTGGTTGGGGCGCGGTCATGGAAGGCCGAGGAGCGAGAGGTCCTTGGACAGCCCAGCATGCTTCATGGCACATCAACTGCCTAGAGATGCTGGCTGTCTGGAAAGCTCTGAGGAGTTTTCTCGAGGACCTTCGCGGCCACCATGTCCTGATACGATCCGACAACACTGCCGTGGTATCGTATCTAAATCATCAAGGAGGTCTGAGATCGCGCCCTCTGTACAGACTGGCGCATCAGGTCCTTCTGTGGTCCCACGGGAAACTGTCTTCTCTCAGGGCAGTTTATATCCCGGGGGACCAGAACCAGGGAGCAGACATCCTGTCAAGGCAGGGGCTGAGGCCCGGGGAATGGCGTCTCCATCCAGAGGTGGTGGAGACCATATGCGAGAGGTTTGGCCGAATGGAAGTGGATCTGTTTGCGTCTCGAGAGACGACCCACTGTCCACTTTGGTTCTCCCTCAGGCATCCGGCTCCGTTGGGCCTGGATGCCATGTCACAGGCGTGGCCGAGGCTGCGTCTGTACGCATTTCCCCCGATTGCTCTGCTCCCGGGAGTTCTGGAGCGGGTTCGCCGGGAAGGCATTCGCCTGCTTCTGATAGCACCCCGGTGGCCGACCAGGGTATGGTTCTCCGACATTATGGACCTGCTAGACGACCTTCCATGGCAGATTCCTCTGAGGAGGGATCTGTTGACGCAGGCGGGGGGCTCGATATTTCACCCCCAGCCAGAGTTATGGAACCTATGGGCTTGGCCCCTGAGGGGGCAGAGCTCATAGAAGAAGGGCTGTCAGCAGGTGTCGTGGAGACTATACTCAGCTCCAGGGCTCCTTCCACCAGGAAGCTGTACAACTTGAAGTGGAGAGTGTTCTCCATGTGGTGTAGAGACCGTGAAGTAGACCCAGTGAACTGCGCTGTGGCTTCAGTACTGGAGTTTCTGCAAGATCGGTTTTCCGCCGGGCTTACCCCGTCCACACTTAAGGTGTATGTGGCAGCGATAGGAGCTTTCCACGCACCATTAGGTGAAGGACCTCTGGGGAGGCACCATCTGGTTGTACGGTTCCTCCGAGGAGCGCGGATGATGAGACCTGTGGCTCGTTCTAGGATCCCTGCGTGGGATCTGGCAGTGGTTCTCGAAGGGTTGGTTGAGGCCCCCTTCGAACCGCTGGAGTTGGCTGAGGCCAAGAACCTCACGCTGAAGGTAGCTTTTCTCTTAGCCATCACCTCTCTGAGGAGGGTGGGGGACCTTCAGGCATTGGCAGTGACTCCCAATTGCTTGGAGTTTGCCCCAGGCAACGTGAAAGCTATCTTGCGGCCGACCCCGGGATTCGTCCCCAAGGTACCGTCTAATGCGGTACGGTCGGTGGTTCTCCAGGCTTTTCATCCCCCGCCTCATGTGACGGCAGATGAGGGCAGGCTTCACCTCCTCTGCCCGGTGCGGTTATTGAGGGTTTATTTGGAGAGGTCTGCCCAGTGGAGGAAGTCAGACCAGTTGTTAGTGTGCTTTGGTCCACCTAGGAAAGGGCTGCCTGCAGCGAAACAGACAATTAGTAACTGGATTGTCCAGGCAATAGCCACGGCCTATCAGGTGCGCAACTTGCCTTCACCTATAGCCGTGAGGGCTCATTCTACCAGGGGCATGGCCTCCTCGGTAGCCCTCCTTTCCGGAGCTTCCTTGCAAGAGATTTGCGAGGCGGCTGGGTGGGCCACACCGCATACCTTCGTTAGGTATTATAGTCTGCACCTCCCTGCGACGCCAGGCGCTAGGGTGCTCGCCCCCTGATTATGCACTCCGGTTCATGTCATGGGGTGCAAGATAGGCGAGGACTAGTGGGTACTCGTTCCCCGATGTGTCATCTACGATGACGCAGTGCGAGTTCCCTCGATAAAGGGAACGTCTCGGGTTATAAATATAACCCATGTTCCCTGAGAGGGAACGAGACACTGCGTCTCGTAGCCCCGCCTATCTACAGAGCGGCCCGCTTCATAGCAGTAAGCTGCGTTTGCTTGTGCCGGCGTCCCTTTATACCTCCGGGTATGCCATCACTCGTTACGTCATTACGCAACACCAATCAAGATTGGACTTTTTTGATATGAACTCAGCAGCGTCACGCCGAGGGCGTTCCCCGATGTGTCATCTACGATGACGCAGTGTCTCGTTCCCTCTCAGGGAACATGGGTTATATTTATAACCCGAGACGTTTTATAGGTCCATTTACAACCCTACAATTTCTCCCTGGAATGAAATGGTCTATTTTTTGCCTTATTTGGAATTTTGTTGGGGGTCATGAATAGTAATGTGGAGTTCTGCTCTGATTGGCTGTTTCACTGCTCACAGTGACATGCAGAAAACACATCTCTACTGGCATGACAATGGAGAGATTAGGCATCCAACCGTATATGTTTGAGCCTGTTTCTGACAAAAGATGCCGATTTTGAAGAACAATCAATTGTTTTAAAACTGAAAATAGATGCTTCTTAGTGGTAAGTTTTTATTTTCAGTAAGAAACTGCAAAACTTAACTGTTACATCAGTACTAGAACTTCAGCATAAATATTAACCAGCATATAGCATTACAATACACATTAATCCAAACTCAGCAGTCACAACTTTGTTTTTAGCATTGTAAAAACATTTTAATTATTGTAATGTGTCACCGAATGATTTTACAATGATATCTTTTTCACTTTGAATCACAAACTACAAAACAGCGAACTGGGTAGTGTGTAAATACTTTGTTTGCATGGATTGACATATGCATCTACAGTTTACAGTTTATATGACAACACTGGCAGGAAATAATATTAAAGTTTGTCATACTATTTATGTATGTTAGTTACTTGGAGTTTCCTATTGTAACTGTACTAGCATCTTGTGCTGGATCTAGACAACACAGCGCAAATTATCATGAATGTTGTTTCACTAAGAAACTTTCAATTTAATCAGAAATGGTTTCGACAGTCAAGACGTGGATAAAATCAATACTTACTGCTTGTGGGAATACAGTTGGAATTGCCTCCTTCTTCAGAATCAGACACTCAGCAAAGCTTACTCGATATTGTCCCTGGTTACAAAAACTGTCCGTGGTGAAATGGACAGAGCAAAATAACAACTTTGAATTGAATTGTTGTGATCTCCAGTTATAGATAAACATCAAACATGTTTGTTGACAGTTATGTTCTGTGGGAAGGGTATGAAAAGTCCTCACATTCCCTGCACAGCCTGGAACATAACATTTATTTCCATGATCGCCATTGTAAGGCCGCCCAAATCGTCCCAATGGAGGCTAACGATCGGCGGGTGAAGTTCGCTGCGCGTTCGTCTTTTCAGCGGGGAAAAGGGGATTTTATTCCAATTCCTCGTTATCTGACTCCATTTAATTATAATTTAGAATTTGGGTTAGAATGCCAATTGGTTATTTGGTCATTCATTTTTAATAGTTTAACTACACATTTAATTATTCCGTTTAACCCTTTGTTGAAATTATACCCAACCTGAATAATTCCAGAGCAAGTCAGAATCCATCAAAGTGTAACAATTTATTTAACAGTCAGGTAAATGTATAAAGCCAATTACATAGTCAATTCAAAGGTAATCCATATATAACATCAAATAGTCTGAAGTAAAGAATGAAATGTATACCTGACTTCTGAAAACTACATAATGCTGGCTATCTTAAGACATCCAGCATTACGGGCTGACCGGTTTAAAGTGTCAAGCCTTGAGCTCTTTGCAACATTTCCTTAAATACCCAAAACCAGATACATACCCAGAACCATTTGAAACTCTTTCAAATGGAAACACCAGTTAACAATAGGAATTTGCATTGATCAGGTCCTATAGACCTGATTAGAAGAGAGGCCAAATGGCTGAAAGCCACACCCACCATACACCAAGGAAAGATATCTTTAAACCCTTAAAACATTTATGATGTTCTAGTTTACTTCTGTGGAGTAGAGATATTTGTACCAGTCGCACTGAGACATTTCAAATGATATCAAACACATATAATACTGCATTGTGAGGATTGACATTGTAACAAAGAGATTTCTGGTGCATTTCAGGTGATCTCAAGTTTGTGGGAGCAGTAGTTTGGGGGAAGTTTCATGTGAAAGGAAAGGCATGTAAATTAGAGTCATTCATAGATGATTCACTCAGTGTGATGTCGTCTCGGACAGAGACTCTAACTCTATGAATAAGCTCAGATGCTAATTTCCTTTATTTTCTCAGAGAGTCCTTGTTCTTCATTCAGACATTTCGGCATATACTAGTTTTTTCAGTCTTACAGTTCCACCTCTTGATCCCAATGGGTCAAACTCTGGTGGTCCTATGGGATCACTGTTAGACGTTGGTTAGACGTTGGTTCAATCCTTGAGATGACGAAATTGTCTTAGCAGCTGCAGAGCCCTTTGGAAGGTTCTTTGTTCACCTGCAGGACACCGTCTCGCCAGGTTTGTGTAGCTTGAGTTTCAGCTGGTGGGTGAATGTGTTCAGGTGTTCTACCTGTGGTTCAGCACAACATGTTCATAGAGTCAGTCTCGGACCTTGGTGAATGTTCAGTTAACGTGTCACTTCTTCATGGGGAAGCTTCTGCTTCTGTAGCACCTTCCCGATAATCTGACTCTCCTTGTGTAATTCTCACACCTCCAATGGTGTGGTTCACTGGGTAGCCTTCAATAGGTGGAAGGCTTCTCCGTAGTTGACACCTGAAAGCATCTTAATGTCCACTTAACGACTGAACACTGATGAACTTGAAGCCGTAAAGAAATGCATAAGAACATATAATGCAAGAAAACATAAAAGAAAGAACAATGTGGGTTCACGTCAGCAGTGCGATTGGTACACCTTCTCTCAAATGTTTTTTTAAGGTCATAATTGGTGGGGTGGTATATTTAATCACCTAATTCTTCACTATCACTGTGATAAAGTGACAGCGGAATTTAAGTATTCTTGGTCTGAATTACCTAAGGAAATGCAGCAAAAAGTCAGTGCAGCTTATATATTTAAATAGATGATATGCATATAATAATAACATCATCAATAATATTCAATATTCAATTATGAAGATATACATATATATATAATAACCACTGTGTTTGTTCAGGAATCTTCCAATGCAATTAAGGCAGATCTAAATATGTTTAGTCATACAATAATGTGGATTGTGTATTCCTTGTGTGTGTGTGTGTGTGTGTGTGTGTGTGTGTGTGTGTGTGTGTGTGTGTGTGTGTGTGTGTGTGAGAGTGAGTGCGTGTGCGTGTGCGTGTGAGTGTGTGTGTGTGTGTGAGAGAGAAAGACTTTGAGAGACTGTGAGAGAGTGAGTGTGTGTGTGTCTGTGTGTGTGTTTGTTTTTGGGAGATGGGTGGAGTCTTATCAATAACAATCTGTGTTGCAAAATTTAGTTCCAGTGCTACACTGGGAGGTCATTTTGTGAAGTGTGAATGGCCCCATCAAGTGTATTCGCACCCATCTCCATCATTCCAGGTTGTTCTGACAATTCCATTGTTCTGGCTCTGATGGGGGTGTTAGCCCCATCTTGGTGTCCATCCTACAAGGAATTGCAGTTGTAAACCTGAGACAAAAATAATGCAGAGAATCACAGTTAATTCTGACATTATCAACAGCTTCAGTCAGGTGTGGACTTATTTGAATGGCACTATTATGCCTGTTGCAATTTTCATCCTAGCTGTCACATGAAACAGAGTTTCATCGGCCAGGTCTGAATTGTTGCTGTTGTTTTAGTAAAGTGTGTGACACCTTAAAACTGTTCTTACAGTCGAGCCTTCACAGTCTGCTGTGAGCATTAGAGACCCCAGTTCTGCTGGAGAATTTTTCTGAATTAATCAGAGCTTTTATCGCTCATATTGTCATGAATTCTGATGGGTTGGTTCCCATGGCTTTATTTCCAGTTGCTCTCCTTACAGTCAGATCTGTGGGCAGAAATTGATTCACCTGTTTTGGTGTTGTCTGCTTTGAATTTTGTTTTACGGTGTCGCACACACATTTGATTATTTGAGGTCTCTGTGACCTGTAAAAAAATTGAGGTACTTCTGTGGTGAAGGGTGAATTGGTTTGCTATTATCAGTGCCACACATATAGCTGTGTTCTTGTAAAGGCAAAAGATAACAGCACAACCCCTCCCTTTTGGCACTGGGAATTAACCCAATGCAACACAAGATTAAAATCCAATTCATTTCTTTTTGCATTACCTCAATATTTCATCTGACTCAATAATGTAAACGTTTTAATTATTTCTAATACTTTACAAATATGAATAAACGTCTGATTATTCTGCTTAACTCTTTACTTTATTGAAATCATTCATTAGGTTCTTAGAGTCACAGGGTCTTCGCACTTTCCAGTATGCGGGCCCATAATCACAAACTTATCAGTCTTGGTCAAGTAGACAGAGGTTAAATCTTTTATATTGAGTTATAGTCAGTAAACTAAGATTCCGATAACATGAGTATTCACAAACTCGTCAGTCTTGGTCGTCAGTAGAGGCCATACGACTGATATCTTGGACGCCCGTGCTACACGTTGATCATTCCAAGATATTTTTGTTCAGTCCCCTTGGGTTTGAATTCTCGTAATTAATGCAAACTGCTTTCAATCAGAGGCCCATGACCATCACCACAGATTCAAGTGACCAACTTACTATCTCTAATGGTGACTTTCTATAATCATGCCGTGGTTTTCCACGTCTACGTAATTTAGAGCAATATTACAACAATCAGGAATTAGGGTTGCCCTATTTAGATTGGTCTAACAATTTGTTATTGTTCTAAACGGAAGACGTCTTTAGTCTTTCAACCCGCAGTCCAAGTCTACGTATCTGAACGCCAATGTGTTAGTCGGAGCTCTAAAACATCAGCCTGGTGTGCTTTTATGCTCCACCGAAAAACTGTGTTCTAGTCCGTGTTACTAACCTGAGCGTAGTCTTGTGGTGTCATGGATGTACATGATCCACTGAGTCATTAACACAACATACGTTATAGCATTTTCATGGTTAATGCAATTGAATAACACTGTAGCCACATGGCAATCCTATGCTCCACCTGGGAGACAAACAAATTCAACAAAGAACCACATTTATTCAGTTTTTCTCAAGATACATGGTCTAGAATGCATATAGCATCTACAACCTTTATCCTAAGTGTTTCATACACTTACAGTAAAGCAATCTTGTGTTTTAAAGAATAAACTTAAATAGCCTAGGTGTTTTTATTAACACAAACAACTATCGTGTGTTCAATGCGCACGTGTTTAGTACAATTACAAATTTGAAAATGCATACGAACTAATACCAAGCGTTAGGCGGAACTCTAAAATCTCAGTCGGCGTGCCTCAAAGCTCCACCCAAAAACTGAACTCCAGTCCGTTACTAACCTGACAGATTTGCGGTAACAATACATCCTAATGCACTAAAATCAATAATTTCAGAGTAAATCAAAATTAAATCGAACGCAACAACATATTTATCAAAGTGTCTTAAAGATAATGATTTTGATTCGGCCCTGCAGTCACAACTGGCTGGCATGTACATTGATTGCACAACAACAGTCAGGCTTAAGGCCAATGAGCGACTCTGTTGCTGTGAACATCCAATGAACTAGCAGCACATGCTGAGTGCAGTCAAATTCCTGCTCGAATTCTGTTTTGAGTGAGGTTTCGGATTTTATTTTCATGCCAATACATTTGAATATGAAAGACTGGTTCAAGACTGATGCAAGCACATTCGTTGTATCTCTTTTTAGATTACAAATGCCTATTTGCTTGATTTAGTCTATTTACAGACTAATCTGCTTGGCAGCACAGTGGCAATTTTAACTGAATTTACAAAATGTGATAGATTTAGGTGTTACTTATTTGGCTAAACGCTCCCATTGAACATAGAGAGAAAGTCTTTGTTCTCCGAGTGGGCGTGGTACGCCCCGTGGGCTCGCTGAGCCACTCAGAAACATCATGAGGTTTCTTAACAAAAATACAGTAACAACATCACTATCATTCTGTGTATCAATCTTAGATTTGAATCGTACCACCTCTTAATCATTTGTAGCCACGAGTAATTTAGCTGTGTAGCAATAATATTTATAGCCAATTCTGATCAAACAAAAAGTTCTTAACTTTTAAATGTTACATCAGCCTGTTTTCCTACTTTGCTTTTCATAAACAAATATAAACTTTGCTATTTATCAAATCACAAATGTATTCCAGTTGTTTACATACTTAGAGTTCTCATTCTATTGTTTGCTCGTTCTCATCATGCGTTGCTGCAGCTAATAAAACAATGGAGAAAGCATTTAGCTGATTTTAAAAACGCTCTAATTTACAAATGTTTATCGAGTCTCAGGAAATAGTTTGGAAGATGTTTTTCCAATTTAGGTTTAGTTGTTGTAGGTCTACGCCGACAAAGAAATATTTTAAAATCCATAACACGAGTTTTAATTCCTCTACTGCGCTGTCGCTATCATGTCCCTGATATGTGATTGTATCTAAATTCTTAAACCCCACCGGATTGCGGTTCCGGTCTAACATTGGGTATTCCGACCCATTCTATTAATGTGTCTATATGGGATGCGTCTGTTTTTCCCTAAACATTTCTAAAAAGGCAAAAAGAATTTTACTTACCAGAACAGCTGAAGAAAGAGAAGTTCAAACCTCTTGTTGATTTTAAAATCGAATACTTCGCTGAAAAGACGTTGCTCGTAAAAGAGTCGCAACATCACGGAGGCTGGTCACCATTTTGTAAGGCCGCCCAAATCGTCCCAATGGAGGCTAACGATCGGCGGGTGAAGTTCGCTGCGCGTTCGTCTTTTCAGCGGGGAAAAGGGGATTTTATTCCAATTCCTCGTTATCTGACTCCATTTAATTATAATTTAGAATTTGGGTTAGAATGCCAATTGGTTATTTGGTCATTCATTTTTAATAGTTTAACTACACATTTAATTATTCCGTTTAACCCTTTGTTGAAATTATACCCAACCTGAATAATTCCAGAGCAAGTCAGAATCCATCAAAGTGTAACAATTTATTTAACAGTCAGGTAAATGTATAAAGCCAATTACATAGTCAATTCAAAGGTAATCCATATATAACATCAAATAGTCTGAAGTAAAGAATGAAATGTATACCTGACTTCTGAAAACTACATAATGCTGGCTATCTTAAGACATCCAGCATTACGGGCTGACCGGTTTAAAGTGTCAAGCCTTGAGCTCTTTGCAACATTTCCTTAAATACCCAAAACCAGATACATACCCAGAACCATTTGAAACTCTTTCAAATGGAAACACCAGTTAACAATAGGAATTTGCATTGATCAGGTCCTATAGACCTGATTAGAAGAGAGGCCAAATGGCTGAAAGCCACACCCACCATACACCAAGGAAAGATATCTTTAAACCCTTAAAACATTTATGATGTTCTAGTTTACTTCTGTGGAGTAGAGATATTTGTACCAGTCGCACTGAGACATTTCAAATGATATCAAACACATATAATACTGCATTGTGAGGATTGACATTGTAACAAAGAGATTTCTGGTGCATTTCAGGTGATCTCAAGTTTGTGGGAGCAGTAGTTTGGGGGAAGTTTCATGTGAAAGGAAAGGCATGTAAATTAGAGTCATTCATAGATGATTCACTCAGTGTGATGTCGTCTCGGACAGAGACTCTAACTCTATGAATAAGCTCAGATGCTAATTTCCTTTATTTTCTCAGAGAGTCCTTGTTCTTCATTCAGACATTTCGGCATATACTAGTTTTTTCAGTCTTACACCATTGACGCTTGTTTCTTCACAATAACTGCAGAAATTCTGATGTTTCACCTGTGCAGTTTGGCATGGCCTTGAACATAGGCTGGCATATGCAAATGCTGGGGGCGCAAATATTATTGATTAATATGATCAAATTGATATAAACATGACATAAAACATTTGGGTCGGACTTGCGTGTGTTTTTGGCACATTGTTTTAACCACTTAGGGTAATGTTAGAATCCTCTCAGCCTTGATGGCAAACATACTGCTGTTTGCCACTAATGCTAGCCTGGATGCCAGCCGAACTTAGCCCCGCCCACAACATTTTTAGGTCGGGCAATTCGGTCTGGTATTGCTCCATGGAGGAGTAATTATCTCCAAACAGAAACTGTTCGGACCAATGAAATCTTCAGGGAGGGCTTTAGATGATGACGGACAGATGATCAACAGTAACGTAATCATGCACGTCATCAAAGGAGCTTGGATTATATTTACTCGAATCCTAAACGGAGAGCTTGTTTGTATGCATTCACCTTCATAATTTCTCTCAAAGATGATTATCATGTTGGGTAAGTACTCTGTGTATCAATACATTTTTTTTTTTTTACAACTCCGGCAAAGATTGTTTATTCTAGCGGGTGTGCAGACAGGGTTGCCAGGTTTTTACAACAAAATACGCCAACTACTAGCCCTAAACTTCTCGGGGGGTTCTCCGGGGGAAAAATGGTGTTTGGTGAGTAAAATGTGTGTTATTTTGGCAAGGTTGCCAGCTAAAATTCGCACTCATGGGTCTATATATCACATAATAGTCGCTTCTTCAACCCGTGGACATAGAAAACAACCGCGGTGCAGTTGAGCTCTGTCTGTTAACATTTGACAATGCGTCGCTTCGTTGCTCTGATTGGTTTGCTCCATTGGGCTGTAATTATGAGGCGTGTTTCAACCGAACCAGGAAAGTACTCAATTGGATAGACCTACAAAGGTCTATCCAAATGATGTCTTTCCTGGTTCGGTTGAAACACGCCTCATAATTACAGCCCAATGGAGCGGTTTCAGACTCATATTCTGACTAGAACTGAGTATGACCACGTCAGGCTACACTAATGCAGCTTCTAGTCAACTATATAATGATATGAAAACATGTAGGCATATTGTAGTGTACTGTATACATAAATCCGTTTTAAAGTGTCCCGCTATGTGCAGCCGAACGTGTCAAAACAAACTTCATGAGGCGTCAGTGATAGTTTTTATTTCACATCTAGAGGCTACTCTCATACTGTGTAATTACAGCAGACCCTTCTCAGGCGCTCCAGCAATGGATGCAAAACGGAAAATTAAATGAAACGTGTTTGTTTTGAGCACTTGTTTGCACATGCTTGCTTGCAGTCTATGTTCTTCGGACTATTTTATACAGTAGTAAGTAACGGATATGCTTTGAGGAAATGAAAGTACATGTATACATTTTATTTAAGAAATGTAGTGGAGTAAAAGTGAAAGTTGACAGAAATATAAACAACTACAAGTACAGAATTAGATGCTCCAAAAAAATAAACAATAAAAAATAAGAAGGCCTACTTAACAAATTATTACTATTACACCACTGGTGGTAAATTTGTTAATTATTAGGGCTGTCAATCGATTAAAATATTTTCTTGTTATTAATCACATAGTTGTCATGAGTTAACTCGCGATTAATCACAACTTAATCACACATTTTTATCAGGGTTAAATGTATCTTAAATTAATATGTTTCAAGTTTTTAATACTCTAATCAACATGGGTATGGACAAATATGCATGCTTTATGCAAATTTATGTTTTATTATTAGTGAAACCATATTCAGTGCACGAAGACTAGACACGTTTCAAAGGTCATAGATGTTTTTCAAAGACCTTTTTCATTTGTCTTAAAGGAAGGAAGTGTATGTAAGATTGTGGCCAAAACTGGTACTGCAATCACTATCCCTTCTCCCCCTCCTCCCTGACTCAAGGTGTCCAGATAGGCTGCAGGATCAGCAGGAACGTTTGTAGCTGCAGCTGTGGTAACTAGAGTATAGCTGGCAACCCGGATGCCGAAACACTACTGACTTTGTGATTGGTAGATAGGTGGATGGTGGAGCTTTAGGCTAAAACACAACATATCAACATCAACATCAGTTGAGCGCTGCAACAATAACTTTTAAATGACAATATCCTGGCCAGACTACTGTTGTCAGTGATATAAGTATTTGAAATGAACATGATTTCTTAATGTCTAGTGACATATCAGGGCCCTTTTATGATTCATTGAAATTTATTCATTGATTTCTCATTTAAAAAATATAAATAAAGGGTGATTGTTTACTTAAACAATACATATTGTCTTTTTTCTCATGATGATATTAGTTATTTTAGTTAGGGCTAACAGAATATTTTAACTAATTTATTTTAAAAGCAACTTTTCCCAACGCTAATTATGCATGATAGGCCACTAGTTGGCAATTTCACTTTGTAAAGAAATATTACACGCATACGCACATATAAATTATTTTACTGGGCCTATAGACTGAACATGTCTATTGACATGATTGAACATGTCGAAAACACGAATTTGTGAAAACGTTTTCACAAATTCGTGTTTTCGTTTACACCATGATAAAGGTAGGCTATTGTTTTCAAAATGTGCAATGAAACCCGTTTTCAAATGTTGGCCCACAAAATGCTTTTGTTGTCATATGTTGTCAAGGTTTTTCCCTGAGAGGCTTCTTCAGTTCTCGTACCCCACCATTTATATCTCAGCAACACCTTGACAATTATACATCAGAGGTGTAAAAAGCATTCAATTGTGGAAATCTCTCTAATAGGCAACTGATTAAATCACTCAGGATTGTTGTGAACATTTTCAACAAATATAAAAATGAGTTCAGTTGCTTCTTACTAAACTTACACATTTCACAGTGTTGCGGATAATTGTAAATCTTCAGAAAAGTTAAGAATACAGAGAGTTGAACATAAACAAACTTTTCGCTCTTTTTGTGAACCAAATTGGATCCAGGAAAATCTATCTTGAATTTGTTTGTCAGATTTGTTGACAAGGGCACAGCAGTGTTTGTCCCCACAGGGTCTGGGAAAGCTGTTTCTCTCTTTAAAAATCGAGCTCTCCTTCAACGCCCTTTCAAGTCACTGTGCCAATTAGCGATTTTCTTGGGTCTTTTCGTGTGGATTTGACTTGGCTTGCCACTCACAATGAGTAAACATAAAACAGGCATTGAAAAGAAACGGCTCGTTGCTCCGGTTTCTTACCTTTTCCTCCTGTCAGTGCATGACTCTGTCACATCTCTGCTACCTTCATAGTATCTTTATGTAGCAGGAATGAACTGCAGATGAAGGAGAGCAGGGGGACTACTCACACATCTCAAGAGTCATCATTACCTCCATCTCTGCTCTAACACATACCCACTGAAATGCTTTTCCAGGGTTTGGCCACAAGTCTTATCTAGGACGCCAAATAATTGCCCCTTTTGCCTGCTGTGAGCAGTCATCAATAGCTAGTTATAGCTTTCTTTATGAACAGTTCCTTAAGTGAAAATAAATATAGCTCTGATAACAACTGCATAAAACTGCACGAGTGCAGCGCATTTTCGAATGAACCAAAGATGTGTGACCTTGTTAGACACTTGTGTGAGGGGAAAGTCATCATATTTACAAATTAATGTGGATGTAACAAAGACAACTTGATGTATCTGTACAATGTGTCATGATTTCCCTGGTGTGTTCAAGGACTCTATTTTGATATTCCGTTGCTGTTACTGTTTCTAATGTTTTCGTGTTTTTACTTAAGTACTGCCTTTGTTGCCTTAGTTACCCTCATTAGTTTCCATAATGTTTAAACAGTTTCACATGTGCCTTGTTCCCTTTCAGTCGGTCACGTTCGACGTACGTCAGAACTGAACCGACGAATGGGATCTTACTTTAGAGACCAATCCTACTTCGAGCATCTAACAACGAGCCAATGAAATTTGGCATGCGATCACGCATTCCACGCTCCGCCCCGCAGCGCGGGTATAAATAGGAAGTGGAATGGTAGATCAGCGCTTTCTACTTCGGAGCCGAGCAGTGCTTACTGTTTCCTACGAAGAGTGTCTGACTACGAGTCAAAGAGTGTTGAGTGAGAGAGTCTGCCAGTGCGGGTGATACGGCGCGTCAGTGAGAGACCGTCTGATCAGTGATCAAGCGATCTAAAGGAGCTTGTTGGTTCGCTGAGCGTTCCCATACAAACTGTTGGTTCGCTGAGCGTTTCCCATACAAACTGTTGGTTCGCTGGGCGTTACACACACACAAATACACATCACTGAGAGCTCACACAGGCTTGCAGAACGAACTGTGTGGAGCCGCGGTCATCTCCCTGAGTGCTTCAGCACACTAAAAGAGCAGCTTTCCATTCACAAAAGAGCAACACGGTTTGACCCTGCGTCTTTTTCAAGATGTCATTCAAACCGTGTATTCCTGGTATGCAACTGTTTCCTGTCCTCTTTGACGGCCACGAGCGCATGTGAGATTGCGATCGTGGGTGATTCATGTTCTGGTAAAAGAACATGGTCACGTCGGCGCGTTGTTCGTCTCCCCCTTCTCATAAAGGGCTCGAGTGTTCAGCGCGCCGTGTGCCGTCGAGCGGCCGGCTGACAGCGGTGGTTGTCACGACAACCGGCGCGCGTCAGTCGGCGCTCTAGATGCGCGGTCGAGACTATGAAACCTCAGATGGGGTCGAGTCCCTTCGCCTATCCCCCGATCTAGTTCATTTCTAGTGTTACTGGAAAAGGGCTACTTTGGCTGATAAGCGCTGGTGGCCTGAGGATTACAGTGGGGATTCCCCGCCGGGTAAATCCCCTCGGGCCCCCACTCCTCTATCGCATCAAAAGCATGCTGAGACTCTGTTCGTGGGTGGTACGGATTCTCTCATGAGAACACGACCACGTCAGGGCATTGTTCGCCTTGCCTTCTTCATAGAGGCTTGAGCGCTCAGTGCGCTGTGTGCCGTTCTGAAAGCGGCCACGTTCACTGTCTCGCATGCCTGCTGGTAGTTGAAGGTGGAATCGCTGATCCTAAAGAGAAAAGGGCTTAGCGTTTCATTTTTGGCTCTGGCAGAGGACAGATGTCAGTTGCTGCATCGGAGAGAGGGAAATATGGAGGGTCAAAAGGGCCAAAAATGAGACAAAAAAAAAAAAAAAAAAAAAGTATCATTGTTTTCCCTCTCTCACTGCCCTCTGCCCTGCACGCACGAGGGTAGTCCCAGCCCAGGGGTTGTGCAGGAACTGCGTGCGGTGTTGGACCTCGCCCTATGGGCGACGAAAATCACTGCACGCTCCCTGGGTCAGGCGATGTCCACACTAGTGGTCCAGGAATAGGGGGCTAACCTGGCAGATATGCGCAAGAAAAGCCTGTCTGTCGGGCTGGCCTCCTCGGCGGCACCATCGAGAACTTTGCCCAGCAGTTCTTGGTGGCCCAAGAGCAGACGGAGGCGTTGCACCAGGGTGCCGACGACCAGCTGCTCGGTCGTCGGTCGCAGCGCCTCTGCCGGCTCGTCGCCGAGGGCATCCCCTCCTGCGTCCGCCTCCACCCTGCTAGAGCCGAGCAGCAGCCTCCACTGGAGGAGCAGGGTGCCGGACGCGAGGGACGCCCAACCCGTCCAGGGCCCGCTAACCGGCAGGCAAGCGCAAGGGGACGCGGCCCTGAGACGGGCCGGCTAGGGAGAACAGGAGCTGCTCGGGGGAGACGATGTTCGCATCCCTCCCCCACCCCCCCGGAGGAGGACCGGGGGGCCCTGACTGGTTTCGGTTCTGCCACTGGCTCTCCGGAGTCCAGCGGTACCCACATTTTAAGAGCAGTTTCCTCTCTCTCTGGGCCCCAAGAGGGTCAGGTTGGCAGTGTGCGACGCCCACGGGCCTTGTCACTCCTTTCCTACCCTCCCGTCGCCAGGGGGCAGTTGTGTGGGCCTCGAGGACGCCCCCGGGCCTTCTCACCCACACACTTCCTCTCTCGTGAGCACTCAGTCAACACTCCGGGCCGCCCACGGGCCTCCCGGGTCGGGGCTGAGTGCTTCACTTCCCTGCCTCCGGGCAGTGGGCAGCAGAGTGGGCTCCGAGGACGCCTCCGGGCCTTCTCACCCACTCTCTGTCCAAACCAGGAGTGCTCAGGCAACACTTCGGGCCGCCTCCGGGCCTCCCGAGTCGGGCCAGAGTACTCCGCTTCGCTGCCCCACCCCGGGCATGTCTGTGGTGCGGTTGGTGCCGCTTGCACGGTCTCTGGGGGCCTGGCTAGGTCTCCCCGGGCCGTCTCGCTGGCTCATCCGTACCATCAGACTCGGCTACGCGATTCAGTTCGCGCGCCGGCCGCCCAAGTACAGGGGCATCCTCTTCACCTCCGTGCGAAGCAGCGATGCTCAGGTCTTGAGGTCAGAGATCGAGGTCCTACTGGCGAAGGACGCGATCGAGCCGGTTCCTCCAGCCGATATGAAGACGGGGTTCTATAGCCCCTACTTCATTGTGCCCAAGAAGGGGGTGGGTTACGACCAATCCTGGACCTGCGAGTTCTGAATCGGGCCCTGCACAAGCTCCCGTTCAGGATGTTGACGCAGAAACGCATTTCCAATGCATCCGTCCCCAGGATTGGTTTGCAGCGATCGACCTGAAGGATGCGTACTTCCGTGTGTCTTTCTCCCTCAACACAGACCGTTCCTACGTTTGGCGTTCGAGGGGAAAGCATATCAGTACAAGGTCCTGCCCTTCGGGCTGTCCCTGTCGCCCCGCGTCTTTACGAAGGTCGCGGAGGCAGCCATTGTTCCGCTCAGAGAACGCGGCGTTCGGATTCTCAACTACCTCGACGGTTGGCTGATCCTAGCCCAGTCGAAGGACCAGTTGTGCGAACACAGGGACTTGGTGCTCAGTCACCTCAGCCAGTTGGGCCTTCGGGTCAACCGAGAGAAGAGCAAACTCTGTCCTACACAGAGGATCTCTTATCTCGGTATGGAGCTGGACTCGGTCAACCGGACGGCGCGCCTCACCGAGGAGCGAGTCCAGTCGGTGTTGAACTGCTTGAATATGTTCAAGAGCAGGACAGCGGTCCCACTGAAATTCTTTCAGAGGCTCCTGGGGCATATGGCATCTGCAGCCGCGGTCACGCCGCTCGGATTGCTTCATATGAGACCGCTTCAACGCTGGCTCAATGGCCGAGTCCCGAGGTGGGCGTGGCAGAGCGGTCAGTACCGGGTCCCAGTGACTCCTTACTGCCGCCAAACCTTCAGCCCGTGGTCCAGCACTTCGTTTCTCCGGGCCGGGGTGCCCCTAGAACAAGTGTCCAGGCATGCTGTGCTATTCACGGATGCCTCCACCACAGGCTGGGGGGCCACGTACAACGGGCATGCAGTTGCTGGTCTGTGGACGGGGCCGCAATTGCATTGGCATATCAATTGCCTCGAGTTACTGGCAGTACATCTGGCACTCCGCCGCCTCAAGGGGCCGCTGCGTGGCAAGCATGTACTGGTCCGTACGGACAGCACCACGGCCGTTGCGTACATCAACCGTCAGGGTGGTCTACGCTCCCGTTGTTTGCTCCAACACGCCCGCCACCTCCTCCTGTGGAGTCAGAAGCAGCTGAGGTCGCTTCGGGCCATTCATGTCCCTGGTGTGCTGAACCAGACAGCCGACGAGCTCTCTCGTCAGCCGACACCTCCGGGAGAGTGGCGACTCCACCCCCAGGCGGTCCAGCTGATATGGGACCAGTTCGGAGCCGCACAGGTCGACCTGTTTGCCTCTCCGGACTCGACCCATTGCCAGTGGTACTATTCCCTGACCGGGGGTACCCTCGGCACAGATGCACTGGCGCACAGCTGGCCCCGGGACCTACGCAAGTATGCGTTTCCCCCAGTGAGCCTTCTTGCACAGACACTGTGCAAGGTCAGGGAGGACGAGGAGCAGGTCTTGTTAGTTGCGCCGTATTGGCCCAACCGGACCTGGTTCCCAGAACTCACACTCCTCGCGACAGCCCCTCCTTGGCCGATTCCCCTGAGGAAGGACCTTCTTTCTCAGGGACGGGGCACGCTATGGCACCCGCGTCCAGACCTCTGGAATCTTCATGTCTGGTCCCTGGACGGGACGCGGAGGTTCTAGATGGACTACCACAAGCTGTCGTAGATACCATCGCTTCAGCTAGAGCCCCCTCTACGAGGCGCCTCTATGCTGAAGTGGAACCTGTTCGTTGAGTGGTGCGCTTCCCGCCGGGAAGACCCCCGAAGGTGTTCGATCAGTGTCGTGCTTTCCTTCCTGCAAGACGGGTTGGAGAGAAGGCTGTCTCCCTCCACCCTCAAGGTATATGCTGCAGCAATAGCAGCGTACCATGATGTAGTAGAAGGTAAGTCCGTGGGGAAGCACGACCTAATCGTCAGGTTCCTCAGAGGTGCGAGGAGACTAAATCCTCCTCGTCCATCCTCGATACCCTCTTGGGACTTAGCTCTAGTGCTCCGAGCACTTCAGAGCCCTCCCTTCGAGCCTTTGGCGTCTTGTGAGTTGAAAATCTTGTCAATGAAGACAGTGCTCCTGACGGCATTGGCCTCGATCAAGAGGGTAGGGGACCTGCATGCACTTTCGGTCAACGAATCGTGCCTAGAGTTCGGGCCAGGTAACTCTCACGTCGTCCTGAGACCCCGGCCCGGATATGTGCCCAAGGTTCCTACCACTCCCTTCCGGCATCAGGTGGTGAACCTGCAAGCGCTGCCTTCGGAGGAGGCAGACCCAGCCCTGGCTTTGCTGTGTCCGGTCCGCGCTCTTCGCGCTTACGTTGACCGGACCCAAAGCCTTCGGACCTCAGAGCAAATCTTCGTCTGTTACGGAGGCCAGCAGAAGGGAAAGGCTGTCTCCAAGCAGAGGTTAGCCCACTGGATAGTGGATGCTATAGTCTTGGCCTACCAGTCCCAAGACGTGCCTTGCCCGTTCGGTGTAAGAGCTCACTCCACTCGGAGTGTTGCTTCTTCCTGGGCGCTGGCTCAAGGCGCCTCGCTGACAGACATATGTAGAGCTGCGGGCTGGGCGACACCTAACACGTTTGCTAGATTCTATAGCTTACGTGTAGAGCCGGTATCTTCCCGCATCCTCGCCCCCAGTGGCCAGGAGCGCTAAGTGCCCGTTCTAAGTGTCGGCTTGCGAAACGCCACTCCCGCCCTCTGGGCCGGATACGTGCGTCTATTGTCTCCAGTTGTGTTCCCCGGGAAACCGGCTAACCCTGTCGAGCTCCTCCGTCACCCCTCCGGTGTCAGACGTTGCGGACCGTCTGACGCCAGGCCTGCACCCGTATGCTTGTGAAACGTGGCTGTAGGCTGGGTTCCATATGTAGCGGTTCCCTCACGGCAACCCCATATGTGTATTCTTCCACGGTATCAGCTACCCTTTGGGCTAGCCCCGTGTCTTTCCCTCGACAGAGCCCGCTCTGTCGTCTCTGGGCGTGTTCTTTCCCCCCTTCAATCAGGCTGGAACCACCCCAGAGACTGCCATATGTTGCACTACCCTGCCAGGTTAGTCCTTATGTGTATTCTGCCACCTCTCCTTCCCTGAAGGACGTGGCCCCGCAGCGTACCCTCTCTCTCAAATACGAGGTAGGCACGCTTTCCCAGCGTTATCCAATAGTCATTCTGAGTGGGTCTTGCAGAAACAGCAGTGACTGTACTCCCTGCTTGGAGCCCTGACTTCCGTACCATACTAGACGGTGCAGTGCGCTCAAGCAGGACGCTGGAAGGGCCAGCATCCTGGCGTTTTCCATAGGGATCCCATTCGTCGGTTCAGTTCTGACGTACGTCGAACGTGACCGACTGAAAGGGAACGTCTCGGTTACGTATGTAACCCTCGTTCCCTGAAGGAGGGAACGGAGACGTACGTCCCGTCGCCAGATGCTGTGCTTCCGCTGGGAGTCCGGTCACCTTTCGGCTCCTCAGCAGAAAAAGCGCTGATCTACCATTCCACTTCCTATTTATACCCGCGCTGCGGGGCGGAGCGTGGAATGCGTGATCGCATGCCAAATTTCATTGGCTCGTTGTTAGATGCTCGAAGTAGGATTGGTCTCTAAAGTAAGATCCCATTCGTCGGTTCAGTTCTGACGTACGTCTCCGTTCCCTCCTTCAGGGAACGAGGGTTACATACGTAACCGAGACGTTATCCTTGTTTGCCTGTGTGTTATACTATGCATATTTGTCAAAAAAAAAAAAAAATTGAATATGTACTGTAGCAATACTGAAATATCTGAACCGGTGCTGGCGGATTAATGGTGCAATGAAAATTTTTTTAATATGAAAACATGAAAGGTGGGATGAATTCTGCTGTACGCTGGAGGAAGTTTGATGCGGACTGCCACCAGACTAATAATCTTGGTGACAATAAATGTGCCAATGAATTTAGGGGCAAGTTTATTACAGGCAGTGCGGAGAGGAATATTATTAGATAAAAGCCACACATTTTGACCAACAACGTAGACAGGAGAATAAGACATGTGAACCTCAGCCTGTGCCTTAGTGCGTGACCCCAACACAATCCCTGGGCTCTACGTCTAAAAATGGAGGCTGGAGAGCAATATACAATAAACACTTAGAACTAAGAACGACATAGCTGGGGCTCAACAGAGTATGCAGACGGGGCTCAGCATTATGACTGGTGTGTCCATCAGATGGAAGTAGAATGGCACGTGGCCTGAACACAGTTGGGCAGACTCGTCTTAAGCTGTTGAAGCTGAGGGGTTTAGTCCGAAACCTGTGCTACTAGGACTTGAACTGCACAACCAGTAACCATGTTTTGTTCATCCTGTTGTTCCATGCATGCATTGCTGCTTGAAAAAAGGCAGGTAATCCGCAAAACTCAGGAACTGGACTGGCTAGACTCAGGAACAAAGAGTGGAAAAATACTGGAGAAAAACAACAAACGTGAGCAACAAAACAATCTAACAGCAAAAAAAGCTGTGGTAAGTGCTATCTGGTAACCGTTGTTGATATTCAGTCCAACTAACGAACATATTACAGTTATGACTATATTATAGCGTTATAAGAGTGTTATAGTGATCACAAAAACACAAACTGTTCTCATGAACAACCCAGCTTACTAACCTATTACAAGAACGATTGCGTGATACCGTCCTGAGGATGGCCGAAGTACTATGGACCAGAGGTGTGGACTCGAGTCATGTGACTTGGACTCGAGTCAGACTCGAGTCATGAATTTGATGACTTTGGACTCGACTCGACAAAATGTACAAAGACTTGCAACTCGACTTGGACTTTAACATCAATGACTCGTGACTTCACTTGGACTTGAGCCTTATGACTCGAGAAGACTTGCTACTTTTTGGCAATTTTTCTTTCACACGGCCGCGCTGCTCTCAGTGAAAAAAAGCTGCACCTGTATGCATGCAGAGAGCACGCGCGCTGCCAGCACGAGTCACGACATCCAATCACTGTAGTCCCACGTTGGTTTGATTCGACAGTATCCATAGCTACCAAGTCCGCGTATAACACGTGACTTATTTGGGCTTCTTTTTTTGGCAAGTCGCGGTAAAAAATCTCGAGTTGCGGGTCGCGGTTTTTTGGGCTTATTTAAAAAAATGTGGTTGCTTGTTAGGAAAATATGACAAGCAACTTCGTTTCTTTACATTTATGGTCGCTGTTTTGTCCAAATACATTGCCTGACACTGTCTTCTCACAGCTAATAGCCATAGTGCAACGATACAAGTGCTGTATTCATTCGTCCTCATACATCTCGCCTCCTTCCCCTCTTTGAAGAAAAATTGCGTTCAACGTGCAGGCATGTGATGTGATGTTATAAATGTAAAGAGAGTTCGTAGACGTAAATAGACGAATACATTTTATTATTATTTTTTACAAACAATGCAACCAGCAGAGTGTAGCGACTCAGGCGAATCAAACACACAATCGCCAGTTACCTTTAACAAATATGTTTTGAAAGTGTGCTGATGGACAGACCTTCCCCCAACACAACAGAGAAGGATTCTTCAGCTACCCTGGAAACCATCTGATAAGATCTTTTATGACCGGAAAGAATGTGGCCACATGAAGTCTTATACACAAAGACTTTAAGACACAGAGCTTTTGCCTCAAATTACAGACAAACCATCTATAAATGAACATGCACCCCAGGACATTATATGTAAACACATAACTGTCTTGTAAAATGTTTATTCTGTATGGTATTTTGCATCTTTTTGTCTGTGTCTTAACAAAGTACTAGTTCAGATAACCTCATATATGTCATGTCTCCTATCAAATTAATGCTCACTTCACGACTTACACTTCCATGTATATCACTTATTCAGAAAATGCAGTGTGTGTTTGTTGCATTAATTATAGTATGAAGACTCAGAGACCCACTGAGTCGAACCTTCAAACAAAGAGCTATAAATTCTGCTGAGGAATTTCCCGCCGGGAAATCCCAACACTCTCATTGGTTAAGTCTAACCCTGGAGGGTGGGACTACGGCCAGACCATAAAAGGAGGACCTCGGATGCCCTCCTCCCCTCTCTTCTTGTTCTCTTACTCCGCTCTGTTCACTTCTCCTCTCTCTCCTGTGGGAGCCAACACCCACGGGGGGGGGGCTGGCACTTGAGCCAGGCCACCAATGCAGGCCCTCCAAGCAGGCCTCATCTCTTCCAAAAATCTTCTCTTCAACAATCCTTTGTTCCTCGTTCCATCAACTTACTAGCCACGGGCTACTTCAGGAGGTAGACCCGAAACGCCGCTAAAGGAAAACTACGTCACCTCCCGACCTCGGAGAGAACTACCTAAGACGCAGACATATAGCCTACACACACACACAAGCGAGAAGCCAAAACGAAACCAAAAGAAATGCAAGTATTCTTCTTCTTATAAAATTCATACTGCTGTAAAGAAGGTGTGTATTGTCCCGTTGGGACAAGCTCCGTGAAGGTCGTAGTTGCTGAACTGAAGGAAAGTTGTGTTTTTACCTCTAAATGCTTTGTACCATCTCTCTCTCTCATCTCTCTCTCTCTCCCATCTCTCTCTTTTATCTCTCTCTAATTTCAGTCTATTCATTATTCTCTTTTATGTATTCTTTCGTTAATATCTACATGTCTACTTTCTTGATGCATATTTAGTGTGTACTCTCTGTGTGAATCGTAGTGTTATTTTTAGTCTGTGTTTATTAAACCTCCGAAAAGACATTTAATGAGTTGGGTCTGTTGTTCTCCCACATACACAAAGTCAATGAAACTTGCGATCTAAGTTACCTAACTGCTTATGCTACTATGTTAGTAAAGTAAACTGTATGACCATTTGAAATATTGAACTTGTCCTGATCAGTAAAGTTAATGTTTCTTATGCGCTCGTAAAGCAGTGATCCCTTATGGAGAATTGAGTTGAAAAGTCTATAACTAATTTGGTGGACGAACTTAGTAGGATAATTTCAAGCAAATTTCATAAAGGGTTACTTGTATTTAATTAAACAATTTTCCCTATCGGGAAATTTTTAATACGTAATGAATGACGGGCAAATTATATTCATAAATTCATGAATATTGAATATTGAACCCCTTTTGAGTTAATTATTCCCCGAGACATTAAACTCATAAACTCGTTGTTGTTACATGTATTTGGTGGAGAAAATATCGGGCAAGTTTCAAACGTTTGTGTATGTGTGAATGATATTCATATTCTATTCATTGTGTATTTTTGGAGTATTAATAACCTGCACGCGCGTTTTGTTTCGTTTTTGTTTTGTTGTTGTTGGTGAATTATGAACGGTACGCGCAAAACGAACCCAAGCATAAACAGATGCTGAGAAATGTTGAAGTAGCCGGATTATATTAATAAAAATATGAACGGTACGAAAATCCGCGTGATCTCCGAAAAACTCTGCAGCCGTAGGCACAATAGGTTTTATCCGCGTGATTTCCAAACAAATGTATTGTAGGAAACCCATACATTTGACTCGAGCAATATATTATGTGTTCCATCAAAATAATGAGATTTTGATGATGTCTGTAGACACGTACGTTGCGTTATCCCGCTTGATCTGAACTACGGAAAGTTTCTATCATTGCGGAAGATTGGGACAGGGCGAGACTCTCCTGTACAATATAAGGGGCCTCAGAATAATTATTATATCGTTAAGATAAACGATAACTCCTGGTTTAAGTCTGGCTTAGCTAACCAAAGACCTGAGACCTAAAACATTTGAATCAGAGATGCTGAAAACCGTCAGCCATATTGATAAATGTCTATTGGAGTCCATGTAAAATGCGTGAATAGGCAGACGGAAAATTCCTGCATTCACCCGTCTTGTTACGCGTGCATCTAGAGCACCAGTCATTTGTAAATGATTTGCAAGAGCCAGTAAAGCACAGAACGCCAGGGCGACCCAGAAATTGCAACGCCGCTTGCAAACCGCCAGAGGGCGACTCAAGAATTGCAACGCCGCTTGCAAACGCCGGAGGGCGACTCTAGAACCAGACAAAGCCATCTGGTGAGCATTTCCGCCTAACTAACTCTAGTCTAGGGCGGGCGCAACAGCGCCATCGTGTGGATAAATTCGGATAGTTTCACTCTCCGTTATTTGATTCGGCCTTAACAAAATAAGTTTGAGCCTATAAATTGTTTATTGCTTACTGTTGTACACAGTTTCATTTATACAATTTTTCTAGCAACAACCAAATCTCCTTTCTCGCTGATTAAACACCCTTATTCGAATTTGAAGTTTAAAAAGAAACATAACTTCCTCTAACTCAAAGTGAAATTAGGTTTAAGTCACACAGTCCAATTGGAAGGAAGGACGCCACCGTGTGGCTATACCCTGTTAAGTCAGCGCAACACTAAATCCCTACGCCCTTCCTGATTAATTCTTTTATTTGGATAACTCCCATTTAGAGATTAATCGTTATAGGATAAGATTTTTGATTGGCTTTCTTTTATTTGATTTTCCTTACAGGCTTATTTAAATTTCATTTAAACTTGCTTTGAATTTAATTTGAATTAAGTTGAGCTTCTAATTCTTTTATTTTATTTTATTTTATTTTATTTATAATTTATTTAAATTTTTAATTTTAATTTTTAATTTTAATCAATTTTTTTTTTTTTAATTAAATTTTTATTTTTATTTTTTATTTTTATTTTTATTTTTCTCTGCAAAAGTTTTTCTGTTCCCCTCCCATTGGGAATAAAGCTCAGTCTGGTAATTACAAACGGTATCAAAAGGGGCTTTTTGTTTTATCACTACTTGACAGAAACTTTTGCCTTTTTGCTAAATTGCTCTTGATATTTAAACTTCCACTTCCTTCTCACCTACAATCAAAAGGCCTTTGATCCGGTGAACAGGGGAGCTTTTAATTCATTTTAATTCCACCTGTTTACCCTCTTTGTGTATCCATTGTAGGGCTCACGCGTCCGAGGTGCATTGAGAATCGTCACAGGCTGGTCTCCGGAGGGGGGGTGGCCCGACCGACGTAACCGGCACCGGCTGTGTGTGAGTCTCGGTTTCTTGTATCTCTGTCCGCGGCTGTGGCACGCAGTGGCGACATCAGCAATTCGACACTCCAAAGAAGTCAACCAGTTCAGCTCACGCACGCAAGGCAATCTCTGGGACTAATCCCTAAACCGGGGCCTGAGCGGGGCCACTCTTGAAAAAGAGGGTTCTGGGGACGTTCCGATTTTGCTGCGCGGGCTGGCGGTTGATGGACTGGTGTGTCGGGTTGTGTTTAAAGTCATAAGCTGTTTGAGTGGGCGCAACGCGACACAGAGTGGCAGGGGACCGGGGACACGGCAGTGGGTGTTTGGAAGCGTTTGAAAGGCCAACCACACCGCTGGGTTTCCACTTGAGCGACCTCAATTCACCCCGGATGAGCTAAATGGGATAACCCATAGTACAAGCCGAATTTTAGTATATCTTGAGCATTAAGCCTATTAGTTTTCCCTAACACTCCCGGCGCGCACGCTGACATTCCTTTCATTACAGACCAATTCATCTTGTGTTTGTTTCCACTGTGCTCTTTCCTATCCTCACTGTTGGACTATCACGATTGTGTTTCTTTCAGTTCACCAAGAGACCCCAAGGAGAATTAGATAGTCCCGGGACAACCGAGCAGCAGTTCACCAAGTGACCCCCCAGGGCTACCGCCCACCTAATTGTCTGAATTGTCTAATTATCTAACTGTCTACATCAGTTAGCCAAAATTCCCAGCTATCCGTACGATAGCTCGTTAGCTTAGAACAAGCTTGCATTGGCTCTCTCTCTGTGTGTGTGTGTGTGTGCTGTGTTTCTTTCGTCCGCAGTAATGTTCCGTGCACCCAGTTCCGCCGTCCCGTGGGATCGCCTAACGACATGGCTGGAAGCGCTAACGGCCACCAGTCAAGGAAGTCTGGGCCAGCCAAGCCAGGAGCAACTGGACACCGAGCTAGACCAGCTGATGACACACGACCCCACGCACAGCTACTCCAACAAGGAAGTGGCCAAGATCCTCGGAAGCCTCGCCCACGTCCTCATCGCACAGGCACGGCTAAGCGAAGGGAGCTACGACAATCTGGAACAGGAGGCAGCAACGCTAAAGCTTCAAGCCAAGGAGGCCCAGAGAGACCAAGCCCTCACCCAGCTTCGTCTAGATCAGCTTCTAGACACAGAGAAAGACGACGAAACAGACAAAGAACAAAGAAAAGAAATAGAAAGACTTCAAAAGACCCTGAAGGAGCTCCGTTGTGACACCGACCGACGAGTACAGTCAGAGAAAGACGCCAGGAAACACCTCGACGAAAAGCTTCGGCGTGGCGAATCCCTCCTGGAGAGAGCCACTGATGAACTTAAAAACAGAGACATTAAAGCTAAAGTCTATGCAAAACATTTGCAGTCGGCACAAGCCGAGATCGACGAGCTCATCCAGCAAAGACACGAGCTCAAAAATGAACTTGACATGGTGCAAAGAGAACTGAGACAATCATATATAGTGCAACGTTACCGGAAGGGGGAAACACACAACACAGAGTTTCCCCTGACCAGTTACTCCGCACATTTTAGCCACAAAGCAAGAGCTACGAAGGGGAATGACAGCCCCCTGTTTAAAAGAGCACCCGCCAGTCTCCACGAATCCCCGTCAGCAGCAAAGGAAAGGACGCCCTTCCAGGAAGTCAAGATCAACAGCCACGAAGCTTCAAAGAACCTTGACAAGCTGGCCAGAAATATTCCTACCTTCAGCCCAGACCCGGCAGGAGGACACGACGTCCACGCATACTTAAAAGACATAGACTTTTATTTGCAAACTGTCGCTCACGCGAACAACTGGGACAGACTGTACCTGCTCAGGGCCACGTCTAATTGTGACGTACGCAGCTTTCTGGATCGACAACCAGAGGCCATCAAAGCGGACTACTGGCATCTACGACAAGCTCTAATTCGTGAGTACTCCGACCCCGAGTCAGAACAGGGGTTCATCACTGCCATGGACCTCAAGCAAGCTCGACGTGAGACCTCACAGAACTTTTATAACAGACTGCGACATGCCTACTTCGGGACACGTAACGACCCAGGCATGGAGGAGGACATCAACTTCAAAACTCTTTTCCTCCGAAACCTGCACCCTACCATCAGTTACCACCTGGGGGTGCTGGCGTGCCCGCGCAGCATGGGCACGCAACAGTTAAGAGACTTGGCTCACAAAGCTTACGTCAAACAGAAAACCATTTCTGAAAAGACTGTAAAACAGCCCACCATCTGCCCTGTCTCTGTGCACCACCCAGAGCTAACCCTAGAGGGCGCCAAACAGAACCACAGTTACCGACCCGTCAACAGAGAGTCCAAACCACTCCAAGCCAGCAGAGGGCAGCGTGGTCATAATGGCGACCGTCCACGGTACCAGAGCGATCGCTCTGAAGGATCCTGGGACCCGCCTCGCCCAAAAAGCCAGCGAAGAGGCCACTCTCGACGGGACAATGGTAGGCCCAGACCTGAACCCACGTCTGGCAAAGAAAGTGTAGCTGCTTCTGAAGTTACAGAGCTCATAAAGATCCTGAAAGAGCTCCTCCGACAGAAACCTCACAAGGAAGACAAGAAGGACGGACCAGGTACAGCACGACTAGACATGATACCTGAAATCAACCTTCCCGCCCTTCCTGCAACTGAATCATCCACCCTGAACACTGTTCCCCAACCACGGACTAGTGTACTAACTGTTGCACCCCCACACGTCAGCAGCACACCCACACGACAGCTGACAGCAACAGCCTCTAATCAAGACAGTATCATGGGACAGCCCAGCGTACCAGAAAGCGCTGCTTTGATGGTTTGCACGCATAATGAGACACTTGACACATATCCAGACGGCTTATCAAGCAACACACAGGTCCCCACACCAAGACTCCTGGGAAACCTAATCGAGAAGGGGATGGCTCGAAAACTCTATCTGACTATCACTATGGAAAGGGAATTTAAGCTCGAAGCCCTAGTTGACACTGGCTCCGACCTCACGCTTATATCCGCCCAACTGTTTGAAAGACTCAGATTTGAAGCACAGAGGAAAAATCGCACCCTTAACCTTCACACTTGTAAGCTAAATGTGCAGTCGTATAGCCAAAACGACATCCAGCTCAAGCACGTAGCTTCCATCCACCTGACAATTGGACCTATGAGGCTGATACACCCAGTCTATATCTCCCCTATGAACACTTATCCGTTTCTCATCGGAAAAGACCTGCTGGACCGCTTCGAACCCGTACTGGACTTCAAACAGCTGAAAGTCTGGGCTCAAGTGCGTGACCCTCTGCCCCTTCAGACACACACACCGTCTGAGCAAGACTGTCAAGTCACAGAGGTCACGGGAACTCCCGCAGAGCCAGACTGCCAGGTCACAAAGGCCACGGGACCCCCTGCAGCACACTGTGACAACACAGCCTCAGCCCCAAAGCCAAGTTCAAGTTCGCTACTTTGCACATTTCAGCTATCCAAAGACTCTGATGCCTTCTGCCCCCAGGTCATGAATGACCTACAGCTGAATGACATTATCACTACGAACAGTATCCCTGCACTGTGGGCAGACAACTCAACCAAAAGTCTACCACTGTGCAATGCAATCAGTAAAAACACAACACACGGCGACATGTGGGCACCCCCGAACCCCACATCCAGCCGCATTGTTGCAGTGCTATCCCACAGCAAGCGATCGACACCGGCTACAATGCCGGCCTTGCAGCTGCTATCGCTAACTCCGCAAATTTCCAACAACGATATTGCGGATATGCAAACCTCTGACACTGCAATAAAGACAATTCTTGACCACCTCTCAGACCCCTCCAACCACCCTATCACTGACTCTGAGCTCATTGATGACTCTAGCCACAAGCATCTACATAACTCCAGACACATGATGCGTATTATGGACAACATTCTCTGGTGTGCACCCGATGGCAACACAGCGCCACAGCTTGTAGTGCCACGGTCGCAAAGGGGGGTGATGCTAATGTACGCCCACAACACACCATGTGCGGGACACCACGGCACCAGAGCCACGTATGACACACTGAAACAGGTGGCATATGGGCCTGGGATGCATCAAGATGCGGCAGAGTATGTTAGAGAAGGGCTAGTTCGCTGCCGGTTCCAACCAGCAAACCCGAAGCACAGAGCCCCACTACAACACAGAGGGACCACGTTCCCATGGTCAAACCTACAAATCGACCGGGTAGAACCCCTGCCCAGGTCCACAAAAGGCAAAAAGTACTTTCTCACAGTGGTGTGCCAGTTTACCAAGTGGGTGGAGTGTCAACCAGCACCCAACGACACCGCCCAGACCACGGCATACCACCTGATGAATCACATCTTTTTCCTGTCAAGATTGCCACTGAGAATCAACTCAGACAGAGGCATCCACTTCACTACTGAGGCCATGCAACAGATCTGGAAATGCCTAAGAAACGCGGCCGTGATCATGCTCCTGTGCCTCCAGACAATCAGAGGCCAGCCATCACCAGACATCATCACACCGGGTCCAGCCTCGGGCATCGTACTGAGAGAGCAACCTGGACTGCTGATCACCAACTGCAAATGAATCCTCAAAAGAAAGACGTACTCTCCGGAACTTCACATCAGCAGCGCAAGCTCCTCCAGCCCTGCACACAAACGCAAAGGGGGGGGAGGAGCCCAAGCCCTCTGCCTAACCTTACACCAGCTTCAAGAACCTTCTCCTCCAACACCAGTTAGTCACCTTGTAGGCAATACTGCCAAGCCCCACACTATGTCATGCATGTGATTTGAGAAAGAAGGCCTTAAACGAACACAAGGCCGCCTCTGAAGGGATTCTCAAAACCCCAATGACTTTGAACTTTGAAACAGAGAAACCAAAGTGGATCACCAGAAGGCACCCAGCCTGGCCACAATGCGAGGCACCCTCTGAAAAGTTCCTAGTCAGCATAGGACATAAAAGTGTCAAGATGCACAGTCCATCTTCCTAGGCAGGAGACCTAAAGGACTGACTTGCCATTGCGAGGAACATGGTTCCACCCAGGGCTGCAGAAAGCCCACAGCACACCTGCACCACACAAACGGACTTCTGGATGACAGGTGACGCACCGTCAGGGCACCTGCTGCCTCGACACCTGCTGCACAAGCACAGAGACCTGAACTGGCTACTGTCTGCCTTATCTGCCGTGGAACGAACATCACTTCAGGAGACACAAACAACTGGAGCCTAACATGGCTATGGTGTGTCTGATCTTCCTGAACTTTTGATATCGCTCGTTGTTGTCCATAGGAGGGACAACAACTAGCGAAAGGGGGGATTATGTAGCGACTCAGGCGAATCAAACACACAATCGCCAGTTACCTTTAACAAATATGTTTTGAAAGTGTGCTGATGGACAGACCTTCCCCCAACACAACAGAGAAGGATTCTTCAGCTACCCTGGAAACCATCTGATAAGATCTTTTATGACCGGAAAGAATGTGGCCACATGAAGTCTTATACACAAAGACTTTAAGACACAGAGCTTTTGCCTCAAATTACAGACAAACCATCTATAAATGAACATGCACCCCAGGACATTATATGTAAACACATAACTGTCTTGTAAAATGTTTATTCTGTATGGTATTTTGCATCTTTTTGTCTGTGTCTTAACAAAGTACTAGTTCAGATAACCTCATATATGTCATGTCTCCTATCAAATTAATGCTCACTTCACGACTTACACTTCCATGTATATCACTTATTCAGAAAATGCAGTGTGTGTTTGTTGCATTAATTATAGTATGAAGACTCAGAGACCCACTGAGTCGAACCTTCAAACAAAGAGCTATAAATTCTGCTGAGGAATTTCCCGCCGGGAAATCCCAACACTCTCATTGGTTAAGTCTAACCCTGGAGGGTGGGACTACGGCCAGACCATAAAAGGAGGACCTCGGATGCCCTCCTCCCCTCTCTTCTTGTTCTCTTACTCCGCTCTGTTCACTTCTCCTCTCTCTCCTGTGGGAGCCAACACCCACGGGGGGGGGGCTGGCACTTGAGCCAGGCCACCAATGCAGGCCCTCCAAGCAGGCCTCATCTCTTCCAAAAATCTTCTCTTCAACAATCCTTTGTTCCTCGTTCCATCAACTTACTAGCCACGGGCTACTTCAGGAGGTAGACCCGAAACGCCGCTAAAGGAAAACTACGTCACCTCCCGACCTCGGAGAGAACTACCTAAGACGCAGACATATAGCCTACACACACACACAAGCGAGAAGCCAAAACGAAACCAAAAGAAATGCAAGTATTCTTCTTCTTATAAAATTCATACTGCTGTAAAGAAGGTGTGTATTGTCCCGTTGGGACAAGCTCCGTGAAGGTCGTAGTTGCTGAACTGAAGGAAAGTTGTGTTTTTACCTCTAAATGCTTTGTACCATCTCTCTCTCTCATCTCTCTCTCTCTCCCATCTCTCTCTTTTATCTCTCTCTAATTTCAGTCTATTCATTATTCTCTTTTATGTATTCTTTCGTTAATATCTACATGTCTACTTTCTTGATGCATATTTAGTGTGTACTCTCTGTGTGAATCGTAGTGTTATTTTTAGTCTGTGTTTATTAAACCTCCGAAAAGACATTTAATGAGTTGGGTCTGTTGTTCTCCCACATACACAAAGTCAATGAAACTTGCGATCTAAGTTACCTAACTGCTTATGCTACTATGTTAGTAAAGTAAACTGTATGACCATTTGAAATATTGAACTTGTCCTGATCAGTAAAGTTAATGTTTCTTATGCGCTCGTAAAGCAGTGATCCCTTATGGAGAATTGAGTTGAAAAGTCTATAACTAATTTGGTGGACGAACTTAGTAGGATAATTTCAAGCAAATTTCATAAAGGGTTACTTGTATTTAATTAAACAATTTTCCCTATCGGGAAATTTTTAATACGTAATGAATGACGGGCAAATTATATTCATAAATTCATGAATATTGAATATTGAACCCCTTTTGAGTTAATTATTCCCCGAGACATTAAACTCATAAACTCGTTGTTGTTACAAGAGATATACAGAGATGGAGAGGAAACAGGAGGTAAGCCACCTAATTTAATTTTAAAAATATTTTTTTATAATGTAGGCTATTTATTATGACTATTATTATTTGGCTATTATAAAAATAAATAATAAAAAAAGTATAGGCTACTAATAATAACAGTAGGTATGGTTCGAATGTATATTATTATAAACATGTCTCTATATTGCAGCGCTCTCAGTGTTTTCCAGGGCACCAACTCCCAATCATAGACTGTAAAAAAAAGTGCATATTAATCCTAAATAGTAGCTATGTGAAATTAGTAATTTTCAACACTCTTTAGGGCAGATTGCACATTGAGATGCAGGGCTTATCCTTTTTACGGTTTATAGTGTGCATGTTCACCACTGCACACTGTTACCATAATCCTTCACGTCACTTTTTCTCTTTTTCCATCTCCAAACCTCTTCTGTTCACAGTCTTTATTGCAACTTAAAGAATTTTGTAAAATCCCATCTGTATTTGCTTTTTAAACTCCATGAGATTTCAATTGAATATGTTGCAGGCACATTTATTGATACATTATTAATCATAAATTATACTGATGATAATAAATAATATAATAATATTGGGCTTGTTTTGGGCCCCCCACCCCTCTAGGTATTCTTCATACCTGAGAAGAATATGAAACAGATGTCAGAAAATCTATAGCCTCACATGTTGTATTTGAACTCTTTACTCATATCAATGCTGTTGTGTCAATATTCATTGTCTATTATACACTACGGTATACAATAATATTTCAGTTTCAGTGTATGCAATATTAAGAATATTTTCACTGCTTCAAAAGTCATAAGAAAGCCCTTTCCCTCCAGAAACTGAAGTCATATGCTTTGCCATGGCAAGCTGGCATAAAAAGTATAGCAAAACAAAATAATTGAATAAATTAAATTATTAAAGTAAACCAAATTAAACCAAAAATAAGCTAATCAATATTCCCATAATGGCCCTAAGTTTAGGCTAAAAGGACCCATATCTATTTGAAAGTTGAACTGTTTTGCAATAAGGTCAACACAATACAGGACTGAAGCTGCTGTGCATTGTTCTAGTGCAATATGCTGCTGAAATACAAGCATTTTCTGTGAAAATTTACATTTTCTGTTTTTTTACTGTATTTGCTTAATGTCATTGTATAAAAAGAGGTTTAAATAAATACAAATCTTACAGACATACATAATTTGTATAATTTTTATTTTTGTGGTAAGATGACTTGAAGTGACTCGAAACTAAAATGGTAGGACTTTGGACTCGACTTGAGACTTGTTGGCTTTGACTTCTGACTCGACTCGAGACTTGACTCATCTTTGACTCGACTTGACTCGGGACTCGAGGGCAAAGACTTGAGACTTACTTGTGACTTGCATAACAATGACTTTGTCCCACCTCTGCTATGGACTTTAGTTACATAAAGCTGCCTTCTAATTAAGCAAAATATATACAAAGTTATGTCAAAATGACCATCTTGCTGAGAATTCAGATACAAAATATAGTCCGTTTTGGAATGTAAATAGTTGAGTGAAAACTCATGTTGTGTAACAGTATATTGGATCCGTGCATAAGTTCTTAAGCGACAGCCATCTAACAATGCTGCTGCTGTCTGTCATTTTAATAAAAAAGGAATAAAACAAAAAGAATATTTGTTTTATGACTGAATTGAATATGGACTGAATAACTTTTGTAACTTTAATTGTAATTATTATTCTGGATTTTTTTTCACAATAATATAACACTGGAAGATATTCACATTTGATTACTTTAATTTGTGTAGTATTTCTTACCTACATAATGCTGTTTAGACTCACCTAAAAAACGTAAATAAACGTGTTTATTTAATGTCTCCTTATTCCATTGTATTTTTTTGTACTATCATTTGCAACTGGTTTGTTTGTTCTTATTTATTACTTACAGTTTACTTGTCTTTTTTCTTTATCAACGATTCAAATAAAGTCTCCCTGTTTTGTTTGTGAGCTATTGCAACCAAAATAACCAAAATAAATGTCTCCCCCATTTCTATTTTGGATTTTTCCCTGTCAGTATTATTGTTATGGTCATTTCTGTTTGGATTGCCTTTGTTTGAGTGTTTTATTAATAAACTGCTGCACATAGATGACACAATTGAATGTTTATTTTCTTTTTTATTTCTTTTTGAAGTACCACCTAAATGCAAAGCATATTTTTGCCAATTCTGCCAACATAGCTCCACCAGTAAAAAGCTTATATTCAATGATATGTCAGTAAAACAAACAATAGAGCCCATATTGACTACTATATAAACAAATATGTTTTGACCCTATTGTCCACAACAATATGTGTAGGCCTAATAACTCCTAGTTTCTGTGAATTGAATTTAAGGATTTCAGTAGTTTTCAAGAGCTGAATGTTCAAGGTTCCCACTCTTTTTTTAATCAATGGGCTTACAATAATGTGCTAGTTATTCATGATTCATGATCGGGATAAGGGTTAAGGTTTTGTCACACTGTATCTCTAAGACTCTCTCAATGAAAGAGTATAAAATCTAAGGAAAACATCTATTTAATTAAAAACCATGAAGTCAAGAATAAGCAGGCATAGTGACATTTAACAGACTATACAGCATTTAAAATAGAATAATACCGGAAAAAGAACTAACTTAAACTAAGGGCTTTTATAGACAGCAAACAAAGGAAAACCTGAAATGAAAACTTAAATCAGTCAAGGTTTACAACCAAGGAATTTTTTTATTAATTTTTTGTGTAAAAAAATAAGTTTTGCGCATTAAAATGTTTACCAACATAGCTGATGAAAACCTAACTTTTAGCATATTATTTCTTTATCTATATTTCAATGTTGTGAAAAACTAGTTTGGAAACACTTTTTGTCGAGAAAAAAGGGCTTTAATGCAAATAAATGTGGTATCTTGTCTATGGCATTGCTCCTATTCAAATACAGTTTCTCTGTAGTATTAAATTATTATATTCATATGATTTAATTTTATGGTTTTTTTTTTTTTTTTGTTATTTGTATAATGTATTTTTCTGACAATGTCACATGAGAGACATGGGATGAGATATTTTTGGCCAAACAAGAATGTGTGTACATCCAGGAATGTGCATACATGTAACGAGTTTCAACGGATGCATACAGTGGATTATAATTACTGCTGATCTATGTGTGCTGATCTATTTGTTCCATGTATCTTCAACTGATGTACAGTATTATAGGCATGAAGTATACGCTCTATACATAGTACGCATGTTTCTTTACCTTCTAAAGAAATCTCTCCTAGTGAGTTCCTATAATTCATCCAAATTGAATGTAGAGAGGGAAAGGACGGAAACGATGACCAAGACGAGAGACAAGATAGGTAGATAATGGGAAAGGGACAGGGGGAGGATGGAGAAGGGAGCGGAGTAGAGGAACAGAGGAATGGAGAAAAACATAAAGCTGGAATGAAATAATAACTTTTCAATGTCTCTACTACAGTGTGTCTGACATATAAAAATACTAAATAAGAGATCTTTTGGCAAATGACCGGTATCTGGTCCATGACAAGTCTTGTTAATGCAAATAATTTGAGGTATAAAATTTATTACAGTTTTTTTTTGGATTGCTTACACACTACAATTAAAAGTAGTACACTTTTAGCAAAACCTTACACTAAAGAAGGAAAACATCAGCCCATATTTGCACAACTACAAGCACATTGTCAACCTCACACTTGTTGCAAAACTCTACACACAGTGATTTGCAAAATACTAAACACACTTAACATACATTACACACAAAAATCTATCATGAAGTCACTTCCTTGCAATACCAAATCACTGACTGTCAAATTACCGCACCGTCCAAACAATTGGTTCAACACAGTCATCAGGTGTGCAAACACTTGTTTGCTTAATTGTAGACACACCAATCAGGTGTATAAGCACTATAAAAAGCAGCAGGTGACTTCAAGCACAACGGAAAGAGTCAGAGAAAGAGTAAGACGAGGAGGACAAGTAGGAGGCCTGGGACCAGATGGAGGTATAGCAGCAATGCAAGGATGGATTCGTCATTCAAGACGGTTCTTTCCAAGGTGTCTTGCTAATGACAACATTGCCTGCAATGTTGATGAAAATTTCTGGCCAGATCCATTTAGGCGAAGAGACAATGTCTACTTTTTATTTTTATTTTTTACAGTAAACTTACAGTACAATATATAAAGTGACATTTTGTTACAGTATTATGAATGTCCATGTAAACATTTTGGGCGTGTTAAGAAATGTGTGTGTTTCATATGGCAACAAAGTGTGGTTTTTAAACAGAAGTGTATAGTTTTTACAAGAGTGTTTAATTATGCAAAAGTTCTTTAGTGTTTTGCTACATGGGTGTGTTGTTGTGCTAATTGTGTGTAGTATTTAGAAAAAAATGGGCCCTGTTTTGAAAATCGTGCTTGAGCAATCCA